>NW_027112014.1:1641368-1668600 GCF_000696795.3 Halyomorpha halys
GAGAGAGAGAGAGAGAGAGAGAGAGAGAGAGAGGAATGCTTTAATCATCCATGCTGCCCAGATACATCGGGTTGTTACATCACACAGCATACTGATCAATCCGTGATCGGACATATATAAATTACATATTTTTACATGATATAATAAAAAAGAAAGTAAACAGTTTTATATTTCCACAGTTTCCTTTTAAAATCAATTTGTATACACACTAAATACAAATATTTCAATTTATTCCTTTTTTCTTTCCCTTCCATTTCATTTGATCAACAAATTCACTCTCCCGACTTCACCCTCTCAGATCCTCCCCAGTGACCCACTAAACAAATTCACTTCAGCACACAGCAATGTAAGATCAAACCAGAGAAATACTAGTCACAGCAGTAGATCAGTTTACAGTAAAAGAAACAAATAAATACATTTTAGCGAAACAAAACTAATACATAGATTTAAAGGAAATTATAATAAAAAGTTGGTTTAAAGAAATACTTGACTGGATAAATAAGTTTTAAAAAAATAAATAAAAATAATAATAAAATATATATTATATTTTTTATTTGTTATCATTTCCATTTTAATTATATGTTTAATACTTTTTGATTTTAATTATTATTTATTTACACTTTTCACAGTATATCTTATTTTTATTTTCTTTAATTTACTCTGTTTATTTGTTTGTAAATTGTCACATACTTTACATCATTATTAACCGTATCTTAGGTTACTGTTTGTTATTCTCTTACTTTGTTATATTATTTTAGTTGTTTGTATCTACTTTAGCCCTAATAAAGTCCTGCTAAGTGGGGTGAAACGTTAGCTTTTAGTAAACAGTTTATTTATTATTTGAGTAATTTTGACTGCACCCGGACCAACTTCCTTTACTTAAATATTTTTAATTGGTTTTTTTTTTCAGAATAAGATATAATAAAATAAGAGCCCCTTTATGTCCACTGCTGATGATTTTAATAAATCAAAATACTGACTAATCCATTTATAAACAATTCAATATTTATCATTTATATTTTATCATACTAACTATTCTCCTGAGCTTTATATGGTATAATTTATTTCAAAATACTGTATACTGCTCTGTGATATCTTAGTTTATTTTGTTTGTTGACTGGTTTTTGGTTATATTGGAGTATTCCTCTTCATATATAAGATAATTAGAAATCATATACCCACTCTTATCCTATTCTCATATCCTCAGACACAGACTTATAAATGGTATTCAAACATAAAAATTGACTGAACAGCTTTGCACTCTGAATCCTTACCTTGGGTTTAAGTGATTATGATGCATTGGTGTATTTTGGGTCACAAGTAAAATTTTAATAGCTACTTTCTTTAAAGTGAATTTGATAAATAACACAGGATATTTTCCAAATTTATGAACTTGAAAGAAGGGGTTATTAAAATTTTACACAAAAAACTAAACTACTGTGATCAAAAAGCTTAAATTTTGTCTAGAATTAGCTATGGGAAAGCTAATTCTATTAAATGATTTTATATCCCTATTATGAAGGCTAGAATTCAATTTTTCAAATATTCATTCAAGCAAAATTCTCTTTTTAAATTCCTGTAGTAACCCATTAATCGTATCCCAAAATCTCCACAGCCCTCAAAGAATGGTGTCGTAATTGGAGAATTAAGATAAATTCCAACAAATCCCATCAAATCACCTTTACCCTTCGTCGTAAACCTACTGACTGCCCTACAGTTTCATTTAATGATGTTACTCTTACCCCTCTCGAACAGATCCGCTACCTTGGACTACATTTGGACAAACGATTATTCTGGAATTCTCACACAAGACTGAAAAGACAGGAAACTGCATGCCGATTTTGACTATTACAGCACTTAATAGACAAACGGTCTAAACTTCCAACACATTACAAAAGACTGATCTACACGACTGTAATAAGGCCAATCTGGACATACGGAGTTGAGCTTTGGGGCTCCACTAAACCTTCGAATTCCTCTCATATTCAATCCTTACAATCCAAAATCCTTCATAAAATCCTCGATGCTCCTTACTTTGTCACAAATAAAATCATACATAAAGACCTTAATGTTCCCTATGTAACCAATCTTGCCTGAACCAGATATCACTCCTTCCATTATAAACTCTCCAACCACTCAAACCCCCTAGTTTCTAATCTTGCATCCTCTTCCACTCCTGACAATCCTCCAAGGCGCATGAAAAGAAGATGGCCACGAGACCATCAATGTAAAATGTCATTAGAGTGCTAACAATGGGTAGTTTCTCTACACACCTGTAACACTCCAATTTAACTTAGATCAGATTTACTAAATGTATTATAATGTACAGTTGTAAATAGCAATAAATAAATATTAATAAAAAAATTTCCCTAAAATTTTAAATAACATTCTTCCAGTTTGGTTTTCAATTGTGTATTTACATACAAATATAACATTAACAAAAAAACTGACAAGTAATAAATTAATGTAGAAAAATATTAAAAGTTTCATTAAAAATGTACAGGTATATTCTTATCGATCAGAGCATGTGATTTTTTTTGTTTAATTTTTATTCAAAATAATATAAATAGCTAATAGAATATAATAAAAAAAATAAAATTCCCACTAGTCATGTGGAGGAATGACAAGGAATAGAAGCTGACAACAATAACATATAAGCTCATCTATAACAAGCTTATTATTGAATCTTTTTTCATAGTTTTAACCAGTGGTTTCAGGAAGCCACTTGTTAAAACTATTCCAAGAACATTCGTCACTTGTGTTTACTTGTTCTTTTATTTTTCTATTTAAATCCGAATCTTCATATTAATCATCTTCATATCAATGCATTGCGTTACCCCAAATATGATAATTTCAAACCAGAAATTAAACAATAGAATGAATAATTATTGATGTACATACAATTAAATGTTTATAATATGAGAAATTCAGTTCTGGTATTAAATTTTATGTAATAAAAATAAAAAATTTTCCCAAAAAGAGTAAATCGTGCAATTTTGTACAAAATAAAAATTGGTGTTATTATAATGTCTTTATCATGATTTGAATTTCTGTCTAGATTTAGCTGAATTTGAAGCTCGGGAACAAAAGATGCAATTGAAAGAAAATCCTCTTTATAATTTTAACAATTCAACATTTAGGCAGTTAAAGATGATAGGGATAAAATAAAAAGGCATCTTTTATAAAATATAAAGTATATTATTTACAAAATAATAAGACAATTTACAACGGAACTTGAAACCGACTCTTGTTTTGTGCCATCATTTTCTCCATTTTGCGTTTTTCATCCTTAAACGCTTCTGTATTCAATTTCCTTTCGATCCTTCTTTCCTGAAAGAAATATACAAAGCAAAATAAAGATATTTTACAATAAAAGTTGACAAAAAGGGTTGAAATATGTTGTAAATAGGGCTAAAATTTTCATGTAATGAGAAATGACCAGGACAACACGTCAATTGTAGCAGGAAAATTTTTATATTGTAATAGGAAAGTAGAGGGAGCTAACAATCCTGGCCTCGTTAAATGAACTCATGTAACCTTATACTCTCCTATTACAACATAAAAAGAATTGACTTATTTTATCATCTCATAAAGATCACAAGATAACAAAACAAGTTGCTCAGAAAATACACTAGGAGCTTCACTGCATATAGTGTGATACTATACTGAAGATTAATATTATAAATTATGAAGAAGAGGGTCAGGGGTGCGGTCACAAGAGAACAAAATTAATATTTATTTGCTGATGTTTCGTCCCACTTTGTAAAGCTACATCAAGGCTGAAAAGATACAAAAACAACTAAAAATATTTTGATATAGTAAGATAATAAGATATAAAAAGGTAAATTAAGGTAGGGTTAAAATTATGAAAAAATAAGTGAAAAGAAAATCATATAAAAAGAAAAGAAAAGAAGAAATAAAATAGTACTAATATAAAATAAAGCATGATAAGAATATAAAAAATTGTGCAAATTATAAGGTTAAAATATTTTATATTTTTATCATTGTTTATTTTATATTAATATTATTTTATTTCTTCTTTTCTTTCGTTTGTATATCATTTTCTTTTCACTTAATATTTACATAATTATAACCCTACCTTAATTTTCTTTTTTTGTCTTATTGTCTTACTATGCCAAAATATTTTTAGCCCTGATGTAGCTCTACAAAGTGGGGCGAAATGTCGGGAAAAAAATGGTTGTTAACTATTTTTGTTCTCTTTTGACCACACCCCTGACCGTCTTCATAATTTAAAATTATACGGTCAATTATTTATATATACATTAATATTATAAAATTGAATCTTTCTGGTATAGGAGAGTATTGTAATAATGCAGCACATTTTAAGTTTTTTTTTTTTTTTTTTTAAAGTAGAAATATACCCAACTGATGGCCGATATTTAATATTTACCCTTTTGTGGTCTCGGAAAGCTTTTTTTCTACTCTTCTTCTCTATCGGTGTTTCATTTTTGGACCTAATGGAAAGAAGTGATATTGCGGATGCAATCGATCCAGGTCCCGTTGCTTTGTTTCCTTTGCTTCCATCATGTTTGGCGAGTGCACTCGCAGTTAACTTATTCTTGTTAACAGGGACTCCCATAGAATTAATTTTAATCTTTGACTGCAAAAGTTTATTTGAGATTAAAAATTGTATAAAAAGGAAAGAAAGAAAATATGACAGCTTAAATTATTTATAAAACTAATAAAAATCACCTGTGGTGCATCAATAATTTTTGGGTGATTATAAATATTTGAATAAGTTGATAAAACAGATTCGCAATCCCATTTCTCTTTCGGTTTGACTTCTAAATATTCAAAATTTTCTTCAGATGATGAATTGCCATCTTCGTACAAAATGGGACGTTGTGGGACTATATCTTCCTATAAAATAAAAATTTAAAGAATATAATTAGATCAATTTAACCTTTTATTTATAATAAAATTACATGTTATATCATATAAAATATAAAACAAAATAAGATTACCCTGCTATTGATACAATCAAAGTCCTTAATGAATTTCTCAAGGACGTTTGTTTCTGGCTCGACATATCCTTCAATTTCTTCTGTATCTAGTGCACCAATTTCACTATCATCGTACTCAGCAAATAACTATAAAACAAATTATGTAAGTGAGTAATATTTCAATAGATATCTGAAATTTAAACAATAAAAATTGTTAAAGTAATAACCTCAAATCGACTTAGTATTTTTGAAGGAAGCTCCAAAGAAAAAATAAAATAAAAGTGGCTTTCAAGATAAAACAAAATGAGTAAATTAAAAAAAAAAAAAAGAGAAAACAAATTTCCAAAATTAATAACTATAATGATAAATACTGAATGCGTGCCACTACAATAGGTCAGAGAAGATATTTCTTCATACCAATAGGACCATCGTTACAAAGAAGTGGACGCAACTCTTATAGACAACTTTCAAAAGTTGAAGGGCCCATTTCTATACTGATTCAATTAAGGTATCCAATTGTTCAACATTAATTGAATTAAATACTACGACAATAATCGAATGCAGTGGCTGCATTACTATTAATCACAAACGAAAATTAAATGTTTAAACACCAAATAATGAACGCTGACAGGATCTGATAAAAGAATGAGACCAACGACTAATGGTGATTAGACAGTAGATTAAGAGCCATATTGATGACTTGACTTGAGCCATATTGTTGACTTGTTGCTAGGCGACACTAACCAAATAACCCCCACTTTACACATTTACATATTATAAATTAAACTAAAATTTCTAAAGAAAATAATACTAATAAAAATAAAATATAATTAAATTACATACTAAGAATATTTACAAACTAATTATTGAACTTAGCAATTGGAAAATAATTGATCAAAGATAGTTAAAATAGCAAATACAAATGGTAACAGTCTATGATAGGTATTTATTTTATAAATGTGAAAATTAATTCCTGAAAAAGATTTAAAGATAATGTATAGTTGAACTAAATAAGAGATAGTAAAGGTTATAGGTGAGAAAGTTAAAAATGACCTGAAAATGATAGGTGGCATCTTTATTGGGCCACTTATTCGGCCTGAATTTCAGGCCTTCCTTAGGTTTAAGAAAAAACATGGCCACATATGTAAGAGGCTACGACTCACATCCATAAAGAACACTGGGAAGGATAATAGTTTTGTTAAAACTAACTTTTGAGTTTTTTAACACAAAGCAATTTCAAAATTGAAAAATAACAAGCATTTTCCGCCTTCAACCTCGCTTTTATTTTATATACATTTTGTTTTATCCATATTTATTTCGAGACCTACTGGAGTTTATCAACTTAGTTGTATTTAGTACTATAGTTTCCTGGTCCTCGCCCACCAATACCAAATCATCAGCATAACCAAGCACCGGTATTTTACCACCTAAAGTTAAACCCTTTTCAGTATTCAACCCACTTATAATGACGTATTCAAGTGCTAGATTAAATTTGATAGGTGATGAAGAATTGCCTTATTGTTGGTGTTGTTCGTTAGAGGCTCTAGGGTATAAAACCTAATGGTCATCAACGCCCTTGATCTCTATTTCATTAACCTGAATTTAAATTTAAATGTGTTTGAATTCAGTATTTAAATCTTATTAAATAGTTTTTTCCCTCTTAAAAAAATTAATACGGATTTTATGTTTTTTCCTGAGCACAATAGGCCTTATTGGAAGCAGTGCTTCAGTGCCAAATTGAAAAAAATTTTTTTTTCATCATCATCCAGGGCCTCTGATGTACCAGATCTCACTCCTAATATACTTGAATCCGCAGCATAGAAATGAAATTGCTGATAGATGTGGCTGACTTTTAGATAGGAGTCTAAGAGATAGGAATGAGTCAGATTTGTATGACCTATACCCAATCTTGCTATTGCAACCTCCTCACTGCAATTGGAACAATTTGATGTGGTCCATGGCTTAGTTATTTTTATTTATTTATTTTTTAATAGTTTTTAGTTTCCTTGATGGATCCACATGGATTCAACTACCCGATATCAAAACCAACTACCCGATATTTCATTTCTCAGTAAAAGACTTAGTTCTTGGGGTGTGAGAATAGCCGCATCCTGACCTGGAAGAGCAAGTGCTTGGCTGCAACGTCCACCAGCTCATTTCCAGCAATACCCACGTGACCTGGTACCCATATAAAGTAGACTGATTTTCTCAGGTTTTCAAGCATGATATATACATGAATTTTTATAGTAGTCGGATGTTTTGGGTTAATTCTTTAGGCCCTTCAAAGAGTCAGTTACAATTACTATCTGAAATCACTTTGTTTTAAATGCAAACGAACATCTACATTCTCAGAATATGATTACCGGTTGGTACATTATTAAATGTTACGGTCATGCATATCCGTACTAGATTTACTAACTTCTTTGGTATTTACTGTTCAATCAGAATATTATGCAGCTTCTGGCAGTCAATAGAATCATAAACATTTTTGTCTAATCTATATAAAGCTGATGATTAACGTAAACAGTTTATAATATACAGGAAGAAATGAGAGCCAAAATAGCTAGATAGTATGATAAAGATAAGAAAATAGATTGACTACACAAACATAAAAAAAAAATTAAGAATTACCTCCTCGAATCTATCATCTAGAAGAGTAAGTTGCTCATTTCTTCGCATCACTGAGCTCGTCATTGAATATTCTGTGAATCGTGACTTAGTTTCTTCTCTCTCTAAGCTCATTAATTCATCTCGTTCTTCATCATACTCATCTTCATCCGAGAACATTTCATCACCACCTTCACTTCTACAAAAAAGAATAGAGCAATCCTTATAAAGTAAACTTTAAGGGAATGGTGTATTGTACACTAAAAAGAAACAGACACAACAACTAATTAACACATCACCAATTAAATCTCTGGTCTACACATGAATGGCAACACAGTTGACAGACCCACGTAATTTCCAGATAGTACTAACCTTCAAACAGTATGTGTCAAAATTTCAAGGTTTTCTCACCATTCATTTAGAAGTCAGGTAGTTTTAGTGACACCAGTTTTGTAATTTTCAAGAATGGATAGAAAGAAATTTTGTGTGTTGATTAAACACTCCTTTTTGATGGGGAAAAATACTGTTGAAGCCAAACAGTAGCTTTATAAACATTAGGGAGACTCTGCACTAGGGAAATAAACTATTATAGACTGGTATGCTGAATTTAAACGGGGTTGTATAAGCACTGATGATGCAAACACTCTGGTTGCCCAAAATCGGCAGTTGTTCCGGAAAACATAAAAAATTTCCACGAAATAGTTTTAAAAAACCACAATATGAAGTTGCTTGAGACAGCTGACACCTTGGAGATATCAGGAGGTAGTGTCTTTACAATTTTACATGAAAATTTGGGCATGCGCAAGTTGCTTTAGAAGTGCCACATTTGCTCATACCGTGTCACAAGTCGATGAAAGCAATGGTGAAATTGGATGAATTACGCTTTGAATTGCTTTCCCACGCACTGTACTCTCTAGATTTGGCCCTCAGCGACTACTGGCTGTTTGCAGACATGAAAAAGATGCTCCAGGGAAAGAACTTTGGCTCAAATGATCAAGTTATTGCCGTAACTGAGGTCTATTTTGAAAGCAAAGACAGTTCTTTTTACATAAAGGGCATCGAAAAGTTATAGGAGCATTGGAATGAATGTATCATTTTTGAAGGAGGGTGTGTTGATGAATAAAGTGGGATTTCTATTAAAAAAATTTGTTTTTATTAGTTAGACCGGAAACTTATTGAGTGATGTGTAAAAGACTAATTATGCCAATATTTATTTATTTTATTACTCTTTTTCTTTATTAAATTTATAGTTTAGAATATTTTATTACTACATCAACTAAGTAAGCTAAAACTATTATTAAATCTATTATGAATAAACAGTAATACTAATTTTCAATCTGTAATTAAAACTTGAATATTTATATTTGAACAAAAGCAATCTTTAATCAAGTTCTATTCATTAAAACTTGAATATTTATATTTGAACAAAAGCAATCTTTTGTCACGTTATATTCATTAAAACTTGAATATTTATATTTGAACAAAAGCAATCTTTTGTCAAGTTATATTCATTAAAACCTGAATATTTATTGTAATATGCTCTTTTTGAGTAAGTAGTATATTTTGATGTATAAAGGATTTTTAATATGTTTTATTTTATGTATCATTTTAAGATTGTTAATTTGTTTTGTTTATCCAAAAAGCAAGCTAACCAATTTTCATTGTCTATAATAACTTCGTGATTCAAAACAAAACCAAGATGGCGGTACGTATCCTTCAGTCAACAAGTCCGTTGGATCAAGGCCATGTTGAGCAGATTCAAATATCATAAAAACTATTTAACTCTTCCCATCATAATTGAAAATACAGTAAATTAAAAAAAAAATAGAAGTTAAGAAATAGTGCTAAAGAATAATATTCAGAAAGTAAATCATTTGCAAAAATCCCTAACTGTTGTGCGACAATCGCTGTTTACATGGAACATCGAGACAGGTTTTGGTTTTTAGATTCATTTGTTGTTTGGGCGGGCAGGAGAAATGATGTTTCCAGGACGAGGAGGTCTTCATCAATTTCTGTCCAGCAAGAGTGGACAGTTTGAAAAAGGAAGACAACCAAGAAGAAAAATACTCTTAGTTTGGATTGCCTGGTGAGAGGACGTCCTTCGGCTGGAAGCGGGAAAGTTTGGAAGCCATTGTTGTGAGAGAGACCTAGCTTTTTGGAAGGAGCTGGAAGCCATTTTTGACGATAGGACATAACATTAAAAAAAAGAAGATACCAAGAATCATCAAAAGAAGATTGTGAACTTGGTTAGTTTTGTTATACCTAAAAATATATACACGTGTAAAATAGATATTAATTTAATTAAGTGTAATTATTGTGTCTGTTTCTGATTGCCTAGCAACCCGCCCTGAGATTAAGACTCTTTTATATCATAAAATTTAAATAACATTCTATTATCTATTTAGTATTAAAGTTTTTTAATTTAAACCCTATCTATCTCCTTTATATTTGAATTTAGTTTAAAAACTATTAAAATTCTTTTTATTTTATTTTTAAATAATTTTTAAATGATTACATTATATTTGAACAAAAGCAATCTTTTGCCAAGTTATAATCATAAAAGACAAAATAATTATCCTATTTATTTGAAATAGATTTCTTAATTACTGACCCAGCATCATCTCCTTCATTAGCTTTCATAACAAAGTCATCATCGAGCCAATCATCATTGGGATTTTCACTGGCAGTTTCCATTGCGGCGAGAACTTCAGGAAGATCAGGATCAAAATCCAAAGTTAATCCTATAAAATTTAGAGATTTGATAATTTGTTTTAATGAATCAGTTTTAAAACTTCTTAATTCAAGGTTAAATAATGCCAACCAAGGTCACTTTTCACTATGAATGTTGGTAAGGTTATGACGAGTTCTTCAAATTTGTATATATTTTTTTTTTAACATGAAAATAATTTCAGGAAGGCAGATAATACTATGTAATTCAAATAAAAAAATTTGAAAACAGAATAAAATAAAAAATAGTTTAATTGATCTTACCTTGTGGAGCAGCCTTGTTGAGGACTCCAACCTTTTCTTCAACATCGGATTGAAAGACTGACGAGGGCAAGCTGATACCCTTCTTTTGTTTCTAAAAAAAAAAAAAGATTTATAAATTTTATCAAGACTTACTTAACTTTATATTATTTTTCTTTATATTAATATTTTATTTACATATTTCACTAATTACATTTTTTTTTTCATAAGTTTAATTTTAAATTAAAATATTCATATTTCTTCGTTTCTTTTGTATTATATAACTTTATATTTTTATTTCCTTAATACTATTATTTAACTTATTTATTTAATTACTTATATATACATTTTATTTCCCACTTCTTTCATTACTTTATTTTAAATAATTTTTATTTTGTACATGTATTTACTAACTAGATTTTCACATGAATTTTATTATTTGCTCCTTCCTCTTAATTAATTTTAATATTACTCTTCTCATACAGCCTTTTTCTTCTTCTATCGAATATGTCAAAAACAAGATAAATAATAACTTTTTATGTCAGATAACTTTTACTATTAAAGCAAATCAGTGATATATATAACTATTTTAAAACAAATATGAAAGAAATATGTAAATGCAGTAATTATTTAATACCTTCATATAGAACATAAATGATCTGTGTAGGCAGCAAATTGTTTCCGAAAGTAGACATTTTCAAATACCTCGGCTTCACAATAACATCAATAAATGATCAACAGACTGTGATAGACAAGTGTATACAAGCAAGAACAAAGGCTTCTCTCTGTCAAGAATACTGATATCCCAAAAAATATATAAAAATGTGAAATTAAGGGTGTACAATGCCATGATATACCATTGCGAAACCTAGGCTCTAACAGGAAGCCTAGAAAGCAGAATCCAAAGATTGGAATGGAAAGTCCTCCTTATAATTACAGGAGTGATCTGGGAATAGTATCTTAACACACGGAAGAGGATAACTAACAATGAACTACTTGCAGAGACTGGTCAGTCAAAATCTCACAATATGAAGGCAAGGAGGTTAAGATGGGCGAGACATGTGGCTTGAGACAATCCATCAGGACGACTCTACACAAAAATAATGCCAGTATAGTAGGCAAGAGATCACATGGGTGGCCAAAAATGATATGGATAGACAGAATCAACAAAAATGAGAAAGAGCTGCATACATTAAACTGGAACATATAGCCCAAGACAAGCAGACCTGGAGAAGGCTTGTTCAGGCGACCAAAGATCTACAAGGTCTGTAGAACCAACCGAAAAAAATATATATATTTAAAAAATAAATAATTCTGTACCACTAGAACCCATGAAAGGTCAGAGGTGCTGTACTTTGTTAAGAAGTACAGTTACTAGAATAATGGCAGAGGAAGGAGGTGATTTGGTCAGAATCACGCTTGACCGCTAGATTATTTCCCAATTAAGGGTACCCACTTTATGAAGCAGGGGAGACCTTGGAGGACTCCTACACCCAGGGTTAACTAATAGCTACAAAATAAATAATTATCTGATAGAGCTGGATTCAAAGCAGGGTACTTCGCATTAGTAGCACAGTGCCTTACCCCTGAGCCATTTGGCTCCCTACCTTCATATACATACTTAAAAAAAACAAAACAATATGCTCATTATCAGAGAGAACAGTTGAAAACTAGTGCATTTTTAAATTCGAAATTATGCCATATCGAACCATAGTGCCAACTATCAAAACAATTCCACTCAATTGACATTTCTGTGGTCTCTCT
Organism: Halyomorpha halys; assembly: GCF_000696795.3. NCBI lineage: Eukaryota > Metazoa > Arthropoda > Insecta > Hemiptera > Pentatomidae > Halyomorpha > Halyomorpha halys. The sequence goes on from NW_027112014.1 coordinate 1,653,671, forward strand.
AATGATTTCTGCAATCAAGAGTGTACCAACAATGATATTGGCAATATACTGGACTTTATTATCAGTTATTTCATTAACTGAAATCCATGTAGGTTCTAACTTTACTCGTTTAGAAAAAATAAGAGGTTTTTAAGTTTATGTAGGTTTTTGGGGCTTCATTGTACTTCTATCATTGGTCTATTTTACTTAACTTAATTTTTAAGTTTGTATTTTTATTTCATAAATTGTTTATATATATATATATATATTTTTTTTTTTTTGGCTCATTAATTTAATTTCCTGTATAAATATAAAAACACTTAAATTCGACACTTCATTTCTTAACTCGTATTACCATGATAAAATGGAATAGAAAAGATTTATTTTGAACCTCTATCCGCTGTCACATCTGGTAGTACTTTATTTATTAATAGATAAACCAAGACATATGAAGTACATGAGACCTCTCAAATCAAAATCGTAGTCCCCTTAAAAAAAAAATTCAAGAAATTTTCAGCCAACAAAAAAGTTTGTGTATTAATGTAGAAATGAACAAGATGTTCCAGTATACGTAAGTATTTTACTTTACCCATAGGCTGTCTCGCTCCACTTGAATTAGTAATAATCACAATTAATATGATAAGAAAGAAAATACTACATAAATCAATATTTTACAGGTTTATAAAACGTTAATAAAGAATCTTACTGTTTTACTGACGATCGATTGAGATGCAAGCGCAACCTGTCCACCTCCTCTCTCCCGAAGATGTTGCATATAGTCATAGTCGTCATCAAAATAAATGCCATATTTGAGTTTTTCTTCTTCATTCGAGTCCTTCGGCTAAACAAATTCATTATTAACAATATTAATAATAAACAAGTTTAATATTTTAATTTAATGCCAAAATTAAATAATATAAATATTTGGTACATAAAATGAATCCATGAAAAAGAAAATTATTTGAAATAAAATAGTGAAAAAAGTTCTATTTCCCACTCCTTTTATTATTTTATTTCAAATAATTTTCATTTTGTACATATATTTACTAACTAGATTTTCATATACATTTAGTATTTATTCTTTCTTCTTACTTAAATTTAATATTACGCTTCTTATAATACTTAAACTTTTCATGTCTTTCAACACTATTTATGCATTCATAACGTCAGTTATTTTTTATTTTCTAATCATTCTGTATATCCTTTTATTTATTGGTTGGTATCTTGCTTTTTGTTTTTAGCCCTGACGAAGGCTTGAAATACTGAAACGTTGTCACTCATAAATAAGTTTTTATTTATTTGTGTTCTTCACTGACCAAATCCTAACCATCTTCTTCTCTTTACATAAAGCCACGCTCAACTATTAGCTCATCATTATGAAAATTAGTATAATTTGATACCTAGGGAGGAAGGATCAACAATGTCCTCAAAAAAAATAAAAAAGGCTTAAATAAAAATTAATAAGACTGAAATTTTATTTCAGTAACAGTGCACATACCATAAAAGGTGGGTAGTTGTGTATCCACTTATATGCAATACCGTAGTTATGGGTTATGACATGTACTGTTATAATTACTGCTTTTATTGGATCACAGCTACCAACTTCCCAAAGGTCGCTCAAAAAGGAATAAAGAAAAAAAAAAGTGAATGAAGTCAGAAAGTGAAAATACTAGTATTTTCACATTACGTATAAGTATACTATAAGATATGTCAGAGTGACTTGAACGCTTTTTATTAAACAAGTAGATAATCTTTAATATATAACACTAAACTGAAGGTTATATGACAAATTGGCCTATTAATGTCCAAAAATGTTGAACAAAAGCAGACTTGGTGACAAAAATTCTTCATAATTGTAACAATCATCTTAAAGGGAATTACTATATTAATTATAAATAAAAGCTTTACAAATACTAACTAATATTCTTGATAAGTCTAAACAATAAGAAAATACTTCAAAAGAAAATAATATTTATCTTCCATACCTTATCCTCAATCTCTTGAAGAACAAACTGTGGTGCATCTTGATCAGTGACGAGAGGATCTTTTTGACTCCTATGAAGCAGGCGGAATGTAACAGAATTTTTCTTATCAATAAACTTCTTTTTCTTACCCTGTTATATAACGAACAAACGATTAGGAAATGTACAATGAAATAAATACACTATTCACATGCATTTGGGTAATTGAGGTACATTATTACCATTTTGTAATGAGGTCTATTTAAAATGAATTATACTTAAAACTATTTATAGTTGATTGATAAATTAATAAAGCTACTAAATATAGACTTTCTAAATTCCTCAAACTAATTAATACACAAAAAATAGTGTATACACTCAAATGGAGTATAACAGTACATTCCTAACCTGACCCCAACACTAAAGGCACGTGACATTCAGTGTTGCCTAATTTAAATTTATTTCTTCCTTGTTGATTTTTTCGAATTATTTTCAACATTATTTTTCGGAACTATTGTAAGATTGACTTTAATTCCTTTGAATTTATTCTTTGGTGCATCTTTGGTTGCTCTTTTGTTGTCTACTTCTTTTTGGGGCACATTCAGTTTTTTTTTTCATATCTTCTGGAAGGGTTGGCAATGCTCTATTACTTGTTTTCTATCACAATATCATTATTAAATATAAATAGTATTATATTATTTACTAACTAGAAAATTATTCAAATAAAATTAAAAGATAAAAAAAAAATAATTAAACTCCTTGAGAGTAATATTGAGCCATCACAATACAAAAGTATTGTATTAATATAATTATAATATTGCACCATTGGCAGAAGAGCGGCACTTTAAATGGCGCTTTAATTGATGGAATCTTCACTTGTCTCTGAAAGATAAGATTCATTTGGTAGAATGAATTGTTTGTTTAAACTCTTTGTTCCTTTAGATGCTGTTGTTTTGTTTATAGCAACTTTTCCTCTAGTTTTATATTTTCGTGGGAAGATTATTCATTTTCCCATGCTGCTAAGGTATCAGCTATAATTTAAAATAATTTAGTTATATACTTTTAGTTGTAATATATAATTTTATGTTTAATGTTAATTAATGTTTTAATAATATATAATTTTAATTTTTTAGTTTTAATAATATGTAAATATATAATTTTATGTTAATTAATGTTTTAATATATAATTTTATGTTCTTTAGTGGCAAACATATACAATTATTAAAATACTAAGAAATTTATAGAAAAGCTTAGCTATTTAGTCCTTAACACCGATATTAAAACGATTGTATTTCATATTTTAAATAAATCTCTGATAATTTTGACTCTAGAAATATTGTTTATTATTTAATAAGAATAGATTTAAAAAACTTGTGACTTGAAATGAAAGAGAAAATAACTTTTCAAAATAAATTTGCTTACCTACATTCAGTAAGCCCTGATGAAGCCTAGCAAATTGGGGCGAAACGTTGGCTCACATTGTGTAGTTCAATTACTATTTGAGTTGGTTTTTTTTTTTAACTTATCCGGACCATCTTCCTTTTATATACAACACACGGTCAATTAACAATCTTCTAACAAAATAAATAATCGACAAACTGAGAAAATAGTTTTAAAAAAAAAAGGAAAAATAAATTAATATAGAGCTTATAGCAGGATGTTTCTCATCAGCCCGGGCTTCAAGATGTGGTTGGATTGCCTATGCCGTAAGTTACTGACTGCTCTTTAATCTGTTGGCTGCAGGGAGTAGAATTTCATGAATTGGTTTTTCATGAAATCATCTAAATCATTGATTTAAATCAATTAGATTTAATTAATTAAATCGATTAGATTGAATGAAATCAATTTCACTTTTACTTCTCGATGTAATTGGCCATTTCTTAAAACCAGTGAGAATCTACTGCAATTCTCATGACAATCTGGGAATGATTGCAATTTTTTTTCTTTTCATACAGGATGCTATTATCTGACTAATGGCCTTAATATTTTTTTTGTAGATAAGGATTTTTATGTCTAGTTTTAATTCATAATTTCCATTGATGATAGAATACACCATTACTAATCTTTTGTAGGATTGATATGGTGATTTGAATAAGGCAACAATCTAGATGAACTCCAATGAATTAAGATGAACTTACTGCTTCAGGTAGGTCTCTTGGGCATCTAAGAGTAAAGTTTTTTTAAGTAAATTTTTTAATATTGAAACTTATCATTCATTTTTTAAAGTATTATTCCAGATTATTGAGGTGAGTCTACAGTCTATTTCTGGCTATTATAATGTTACTATGTTGAGAAAAAACTGCTGTATCATCAGCAAACATAGCTATGAAGGTTTGTTATTGAATTAAAGATTAAATTCATTACATTGACACATAAATTAAAAAAAAAAAATTTCATAGTACTTAAAATTTAAGGAAAGTTCTAATAGCAAATGTACTCTGTAGTTGATTATCTTTGCAATCATATGTAAGTAAATCAAGTATAATAATGGCATTAGGTAGGATCTAGGAAAATATAACTTAAATAATTTGAATGACACTAATATATTCAATTTTCGTGTTAATTGAGGATTATTTATGACTAATATAAGGACGAATATCTATGAACCGAAAACCTCAATTCAAAAGTTTGAAGCATTAAAGCCTGCATCTTTGGGGGCCTATCATATCCCCCTCTGTTCAGAATGAATGCCTAATAAATGAAATATTTTAGAATTAGTGAAATTTACATAACGAAATAGATTTAGAATGTTTATCTATTATTTTCTTAATAATTGATATTTATTATTTATAATTGTGAAATTATTTAAAGCATTGTATATTGTTAGAGGTGTTTTTTGCATGAGGCTATACCTTCCCTCCATTAAGAACTCTTAAAAAACTAGAAAAATGTTAAAATAACCATGAAAGGCCCACCAGGAGGAATGTGGTAATATATAAATAATACAAAATTTAATAACATCATAATATATAACACGTGTGTAATGTCAGGCTTTCAAAAAATGAATTATTTTTATTTAGAGTAAAAATAGATTATATCATTATGAATCGTTTACTTGTTACCAACAACTTTTGTAACAATTTCTTTGTACTTAATTCAACATGGATTCTATTCAACTTAATTAAAACTTCTAAACTATTAAATTAACATTAAAGGAGAAGGAAAATATGATTAATCAACTTAGGACAGATAAACTTTTCCCAACTAAAAAAAAAATTAAAAGAAAACAATTGTTGGGGAATTTAATGATTATATCTAATTATCTAATTCCTCATGAAAATTAGAAATTAATTAACTTTGGCACAAAGTTATTGATCATAGTTTAGAGTCTAATAGATCCGAGATACTTTGCAACCAAATTATACAACATTTCAATTGATACAAAATTGCATTGTAATCCAGAAGATAGAAAAATATCTAGCATGGAGAATTCCATCAATTAAAACTGAAATAGGACAAAATTAACTTCCAAAGAACACACTCCAAGAAATAATTCGATTTAGATATAGAATTATGGAAAGTCTATTTCCAAATCATGATGAAACATTTTACAGTGGTGGATCAAAATCAGAACAATGTGTAGGTTGTTGTATTGTAATACAAAACAGAACAAATAAACTGACATTGGATAATAATAATTCAGCTTTCACTTTTAAAATATAGGCATAAAATACTGAAGGTGTTTAAGTGCATAAAAAATAACTCTTGCAAAATCAGATATTGCAACAGAAACCTTATCTGTCAGGACTGCTGAAAGTATAGAACACCAATAAATTGCAATAAAAAAATTCAGATGATGAACATAGCATAAGAAAAAAATTATACTGTTTTGTGTCCTTTCTCACATAGCATTAAGTGGTAATGAACGAGCTGAAAATATAGCAAAAAATATACTTTTTTTAAGGTAATTATTTTTAAAAGAACTGATAAAGAAAATTAAGTGTGATGTGAAGAACATTTGAAACAAAAAGTGGGAAAGTTTTTAACCTAAACACCTTTGTTTGATCAAATACTGCAATCTTACTTAGCTTCCTCTGAAAAGAATTATGCCCTAGGAATACTCCCTAACAAGCAGTTTAAGAATTAGAAATACTAAGCTGATCCTTCTACATATAATTTTTTGGTTGCATTGACCAATATGCCAAACCTACGACACCTTGTATTCGTCACCGGTTTCAGCTTCTAAAATATCAGAAAGAAAGAAACAATCTTAAAACAGAACATTCTACTCATTACAAAATAAACTCAGAAATCGATAAAATTCAATAATCACATTAATTTGTCTAGTTAAAGAAGAATAGTCATTGCTAATGGGTATTTTAGTTGAAGCGATGTTAGAAAAATGAAATTAAAAACTTAACTTCCAAATTATGAAAAAAATCACAAATATACCAATTTTTTATGGTCCTGTTCTTTATTTTAATTATCTTAAAAATATTTTATCGAACAAATCAATTATACAAGTTTTTATTTTACATGATGGAATTGTATTTACTTCGCCATAAATTAAAAACCAACTCCTATGAAGCAGGCGGAATGTAACAGAATTTTTCTTATCAATAAACTTCGTTTTCTTACCCTGTTATATAACGAACAAACGATTAGGAAATGCACAATGAAATAAATACACTATTCAAATGCATTTGGGTAATTGAGGTACATTATTACCATTTTGTAAAAAAAAAATTTAGCATAAGTGAAATCTGAAGCAGTAAAAATTATATATTTGTTTATTGGGGTCAATTTTTTATCATGAGACTATCATTTTTTTTTATTCAACAAAAGGGCTAGTAAACTAAATCTGTTAAATAGTTAGGAATTTCGGATATTTATTGAATTATGAGAAGTTAATTTATAAATTTTTATTGGAAGAAGATAGTTGACTGGATGAAGTAGATTGTAGGAAGATTGCGGTAGATTGTTCGAAGATAGCGGTCAATAAAAGTATCAAAAGTAGAAGAAAACTAATTATTGTCAACCAACATTTTACCCCACTTTGCAAGGCTTCTTCAGGTCTGTCACATTAAAACAAAGATGACACCTCGGATGAAAACTTCAGTTGTCATATTTGTTTCACTCTGACAGCCCTGCAAAGTGGGGCGAAATGTTGGTTAACAATAAATCGTTTTCCTCTACTATTTTGATACCTTTAATGACCGCCACCCAGACTATCTTCTCACGTTACAAAATTTTAATCAGATAGTGAGTTTCTGAAGAATCGGAAGAACATTGTGTTTAATATCTTTCTGTTTTAAGGTAATGTTTTAAATATATAAATAATAACTACAAAATTATAATTGAATGCACATATGGTCCATTATAAGGCCCAAACTAGATAGCAATGAATCAGTCCTTACACCATACACATGGAACAAAACTTAAAGTATGTTAATTTAGTCAAAGCTAAGACATTTAAATATTAATTAGGACATTTTTAACAAAATGAAAGTGGAAGGTAAGAAGTGGGAGATGAAAATGTCAAATAAAATAGGAAGAAAAAATAAAATAAAAAGGAGTTAAAATTGTCAGTCAGGAAAAAAAAAATTGAAATATATTGTGTTTAGTATATAGATGATTATTTTTTGAATAAGGAAAAGGTAGAAAAAAAAACAACCTTTTTTTTTGTATTTATTAATTTTTTTTAACTCATTTACATGATTTTTAAATTTTTATATTAGTTTTTTTAGAATATTGAATGAATAGATAAATTGTAATATGATTTTGTGCAAGAAGAAGAATGAGGAAAACAAATATATATCGGGAAAAAAATAAAATAAAATTTCCAAGTAGGAAAAAGAAAATATTTAAAATATATTGTGTTTTGTATCTAGATTATTATTGTTTGAAAAAGGAAAAGGTACAAAAAAGAAAACTTTTTGTATCATGTTAATATATGTAGATTGGAGGAAGATAGTCAGGGTGGTGGTCAATAAAGGTATCTAAATAATAACAAAAAAATATTTATTGTTAACCATCAGGGCTGATAAGAATGATGTTCTGCTGCCAACTGACAGCTGTCAAACCATTCTCAGTTGGCAGCAGAGGCTTATTCTTATCAGCCCTGACGAAGCCCTGCAAAGTGTGGCGAAACGTTGGTTAATAATAAATAGTGTTTTGTTACTATTTTGATACCTTTATTGACCTCCAATCTACTTCTTATGGTTGACTATCTTCTTCCAATGTTTATATAAGTCCAATCATGAATTGCGTACACTGTGCATTGTAACAACCCAATGTATTTAGGCAGCATGGCCGAATAAAGCATTTCCCTCTATATAACACTAGAATCTAAAATTGTATATATGTATATATAGTTGACCGTAAAAATTGATATATAAGAAGATGGTCAGGGTTGCGTTCAAAAGAGAAATAAAAATAGTTTATAACTATTTATTTTCCGACATTTCGCCCCACTTTGCAGGGCTTCATCAGGGCTAAAAAGATACAAAATGATACAATGATAAGAATAAAAATTCAATGATAAGAATAAAACAAGTAACAATGGCAAGAGTAAAATTTCTTTATAAAAATACGTAAAATATAAAGCTAAAAAAGTACAGGAGATGCACATAAAACAAAAACAATACGGGGAAGGGGAAAAAAATATAGAGATAAAATAAACGTCATGAAAGAATAATAAAAATTAAAAAATAAATAATAATAATGATATAAAATGATAATAAATGAGCAAAGAACAAGTCAGGGCAACCTACCTGTTCAAAGTCAACTATATATACATATATTTAATATTATTCCTTACTTTTAGTCATTTTTATTCAATCACTGAAAGGAGCAGGCCATTTCTGATTTCTATCGTAGTGGTACTAACTATAATAGTAACGATTAGTAACTAAACTTAATCATGGAGAGTTTAAAAAGTCTATAGTATTTCTGCTAAGGCATAAGAGGCACTATGGTGTTTTAATGTTTCTTTGATATCTACAAAAAGATCTCATTTATCGGGTATATCCTTCAGTTCGTTTAGTCCAGGGTGTCAGATCCGATCGAAAGCAAAAATTATTGTATTTTTTTTGTTTAATATAGTATAAAGTATGTGAATTCTATGTTTGAAGAAAAACATTTTCTGGGTATAAGCATTTCAAATCATTTTTCTGTAATTTATTAAAAATTAACAGAAATACATTCTAATAATTTACAAAAAATTAAAGTAAATAAATTCCTCTTCCAGGCGTAAATCGGCGTAAGTTGAAGAGGAGTTGGATGCAGGACCTCCTAGTGTAATAAAATAAATTACCTAACGTTAGGAGGATGCATCACTGTGTGCTATCTCCCTCATGCCATGCCTGGATAAGATCATTTGCTGGTTGTAAAGTAAATTTACAGGTGCAAATAAAAAAAAAATGAAAGATAATAAAATAAATTCCTTATTTAAAGGAGACCGGTTCACAAGTGTAAAGATAATGCTAGGCTAGCCCAAAATGTTAATCCTAAATTGTATTAAACATAAGGACAAATGAGTTTACCGAATTAATTTAAATAAAGCCATCTCAAGTAATATTGTCAAGGCGGAAACGACATCATTCGAGAGCCACACGCGCGTTATAACAAGACTGATAAGGGCAACGTGACCCGTGACGTAAGAGCTCCACGTCATCAGTTCTTGGCTAATGACGTCACTACCAACCCACGATACAGTCTTTACGGCATTGACATCTTTTGTAACTCGATAAGGTTATATTCAATTTGATATAATCAAAATGTATTTCTTCAATATTAATAAACATATATTTATCTCTATTTCTATCAGGATAAGTAACAGAAATATAAGTAATATTTATTCGATTTAATGTTTACTTTTACTTATCTATATACGGAATATCTCGTAAGGGAAAGCATAGTTATATCGATCGAGAAAAATGTTAAACTCGAGTTTTCGACCGAAATACTCCTTTTGATGACTCCTGAGTCCAAATAACCAAATTTTGAAAAACAAATTGTGTGTGTGGATGTGTAAGTCCTATTTAAAAAACGGAAAGTTGTAAAAAACTGAAACTGTTTATGGCGAGTATGTGCCTGTGGTGTGATAGACACTTTTTCGATTAAATTGATTGATAGGAAGTGCCACTTTATAGAATCGATTTTTCATATATTTTCGATTTCTTCCAAAATGGCTCGAAATAATTTGATTAAACTCGGAATGTCAATGCACAATCAAATGTCCTTTAATATGGAAATTTATTTAGTCATGAACTCTGTCTTTTCGCAGTATGTTTGTAGGCCTGCTTTTCCTGCAATTATTTATAGGGTATTTATTTGACAAATAGCCTCATCTTCTGATTCTTGTTCCAACAGTGCGAGATCGCCTACACACGTCAAACAATTCACTTTTATATGATTGCATTTTTTTCCTACTGCGGCCCCTGAGCTATTTTTTTTTTCTGGAATTCCTTCATGATTTTATCCAGGACTATGTTGAAAAGTATTGGAGGAAGCCGTCGTCTTGTCTTAGACCTGTTTTTATCTGAAAAGGTTTGCTTATAAGACCCTGAAATTCCACTTTAGATTTTATGTCTGTCAGATTCAGTTTTATCAGATTTATGGTTTTCTGGTCTACTCAATATTCTTCCAGGATTTCCAGTAGGGTTTCTCTATTCACGAAATTGCAGGCCTTATTAAAGTAAAAAAAGAAATGTAAAGATTTTTCCTTCTGGTAGTGTAGTATTTTAGGAGCAGTTTAAGGCTTAGATTTGGATCTTGACAGGACTTTCCTTTTCTAAAGCTCCTTTACTACTCTCCTATTATTTGATCTATTTGTAACAGCAGTGTATTCAGTTGGACTTAAGAGAAAATCTTATACGTAACTGATAGTAGTGAAATTGCTCTATAGTTATTAACATTGGTTTTGGACCCCTTTTTTTGTAAAGGATGTATTAAGGCGGTTTTCCATTCTTCTTGTATTTCTTCTTTCTCCCAAACGCCCATAAGCATTTCCAGTAAGCTTCCCCATTTAAATAGTTTAACAAGATTTAAACGACTAATTTGTAAAATATTTTCTTCTAAAGTTCCTTTAATTTTGTTAATTTGAAATAAATAAGCAGTACTTATTGTTGAAAATAACATATATTGGATAAATACAAAACATTAAAAATTATATATATATAATTAAAGGATAAAAGTAGAAAAAGCAAACTGGAGTTCGTTCGGAAATGTCCTATGTCGTTTCTTCTGTTAAACTGATATTATTGCTAGAAACAAAGTTAATATTTGATATTCCGCGCGTACAAAATTCATTAATCATATTAATTAAAATACCTATTTTTTGTATCTTGTTCCTAAGTTATACTTACACCACTAGGATTGGACAGAATTATAAGAGAAGACTTGAAAAGCTAAAAGTCAAAGGGTCTGCAACTCCGGGCAGTTATGGCTTCGTAATTGATGAGGTCGTAAAACGTCCTATCAACTCTAGGTTCTTAGCTCCAGTCAACTTGTTCTTGTCTTTCCACTGAAGTAACTTACCTTCTCGAATATACAACGTTAGTTATTCTATTGAAATAATTATATCCAGGGTTTTTAGGAAAAATAAACACAAATAGTCAAGGGAGACTAAAACGACGTGTTTTAGGAAATAATTAAAAATTAATCTTGAAATAATAAGCCAATAATCCGAAAAAAATATTATCATGGTATTACTGAAAATTTTAGAAACTAACCCTTGAAGACTGTGGATGACCATCTTGTGACACTTGATTGTTTCTATTCAAAGGACCTCTGTATTGTATTTCCGTCGAAAAGTTGAATTTGAAATTTTGCTCCATCGCAGTACTTAATATATATTCTATACTTTGAAAAGTAAAATTTTTAACTGGATGTTTTTTTTAAAGTCATTACAACTCGAATAAATTATCTAGATAGTGAAAAAGAAAGAATTCAAAAATAGTCATCCCGGAACTGGATAAAATTCCTGAAATTGTGGCGTCATGAGCAGATTATGACATCATGACTTTTTCCAAGGCTTCCTGATCATTATATTTGTTTTCTTTCTTTTTCACTAACCCGAGAATTTATTAAGGTACTGAGTCGTCATTTAAAAAAAATAAATAAATATCTAAAATTAGAATTAAAATAAATTGGGGGAAATACCTTTATCCGTGGGCTCATATACTATACTCTACCAACCTAAGGGTTAAAATTTGTAACAGCTCTTTTGTATGACATCTTTATTATTTTTCCTTCATGTTTTGGTCAATAGATTTTTTATTTTATTTTGTAATATTAGATTCTGTGTTCAATTTGGGAAGTAGTAATAGGATTTATAGAGCTCATACACACCATATTTACAAATATACAAATTAAATTGTAAAAAAATAAGAAATAGAAGAGAACAAAAGATAAATCCAAAATAAAATTTAAAAAAAAAAATAATATCTTAAACACAATATTTCCTATTTACAATATTTACATTCAGCCTGGAGAACTTCGAACCGAGATCTTCGTCCCCCTCTCCCCCCCCCGGCTTGTGGAGGAAAAGGGAGGACTCTGGAAGATCCCGGACATATTTATATGGTAGTTGATAGTGTAGTTTAATCTAAAATTAAGTTTTGAAAAAATAGGGAGATTTTGACTTGTGATTATTGACCTGGGCAGAATAGCCTGTAAAACATTTTTAAATTTTGATGTGAGGTGAGAATTCATATTTAAGATTGTCCTTGAGGATGGCCGAAACGTTGGACTATTGATATAACAAAGAGTGTTCAGGCTTAACAAGGATTGAGCATTTAATTAATTAATACCAGTCTCAAAAAATTGAAAAAAAAAATTACATTTAAAGATGAATTACATATTTCACACTATAGATATCAAGGGACAAATTGAGATTCATTTCTGTCTGTGCTCAAATATTTGTTCGAGTATTACAGTTCATACCGTTAGTTCGATTTTCAGCGGTTATGCAAGATTTTATCTATGTAGTCCCCTATCAATTTTATCAAATTCCGTAAACACATGCGCTAACCTATTTTCCTTGCCACACCTATAACTGAATCGACTCGTCCGATTATTGTTTGTGGATTAGTGTGAAATGGTTCTAGTATCAATTTTAGCGAATCACATTCACTGCTTTCTCTTTTATAATGATTTAAATACTCATTTTTTCATTGCTGAATACAAAAAAAAAATTGTACATATAATTGTAAGTAGAAATTTTGTTTGTAATGTAAACATTCGCTTTAATTAATTGTGAAAGTGCCTGCTGGAAAAAAGTCAATTATTTCACCCTAATTTTTTATTACTTTAATGAAAACTATGGATAATTACTAGTCAAAATTGATGAGTCTACCTAGTATAATTCGTTAAAATAAAACATGATGGTTGTTTGAAAACTTTAATAAAAAAATAATTTTTCATTCTGAGCTCCATATCATCAAAATTATCTACAACACTGAAAACCTAATGAACATGATTTAAAGTTGAGTTAATTTGCTTAAATATGAGCCCTAATACAACTAAAAAAGTTCATGAGGTTCCGAGATACAATGTTTTTAAAAACAATATTACATAAAAAATGTAGTGAAAAACATTAGTTAGTAAATTTATTTTGGGAAAATTATATCTTATGAGCCATCAGGCGTACAGATGTCTATTATGACTCATATTAAAGCTGATTTAACGTGTCATAAGTATTGCAAGAGTAATAGTTTTCATGATATTTGCTTAAATAAATTAATTTCTAGTTAAGATATCCAAAAATGAATTCATTAACTAATGGCTATTTGGTTCATTTTGTACGCAAAATTTTTTTTTATGTATACTAGAAAGCCCTGAACGGAGGAAAGCTAGGCAAAATAATAAAAGATAATTTCGAACACCGTGACACCTAATATCATAGATGATTATTGTACTGTTAAGACACCAATCGTGTATCGAATACAGAGCCACTATCGATATGAGAAGGAATCGACCGAGCGTCTGGGTAGGACCAAACTTTTATCAGAATTAAGTGATAAGAAGGGTCGGTTCAGAGCGCATGTGCCGCTGCCCCCGATCGCTCTAGTCAACAGGCTCTAACTGCGCCTTAACATATCTTGTCTCTTACATATGTACATACCTTCAATTTCTTTCAGTAATATATTAAATACTATTACTAAATACTATAATATAATATATCTGTGGATTTTATTGTTTCGTCCATTTCCACACTAGTTCGGGAGCCTGTGTACGAAACATTAACAAATTGGATAGTCTCAAGTGAAAATATTTTGGTAATAAAATTGTATATCTTGGAAAAGTGGAAAAATTAGTATAAGTCAGATATTTACCAAAATAGGTTGTTTTACATAGGGCATATTTCTTTAAAAGATTTATTTTCTAGAGTAGACTGTAGGAAATATCTAGGAAAGGTAACAGAATTAATATAAATGAGAATTAATTAATTATAATTACATTAATCCATACTCTTAACAATTATTTTAAAATTTCTTTTTCAGGATTAACACCCTTTCTATTAATAAATTAATATTATATAATAATTAAAATATTGTTTAAGCTTTTTTGCATATTTTTCAGTTCTATAATAAAATTATTCAAAATAGCAGTTTTTATAACAATTTTACATTAATTCTTGATAAATAAACTAATACTTAAATACTAATAATTTATATTTTATCATTTATACTTTCATATATACATATATATATAGTTCACTATATTTATTTTTATATATAAGAATGATTGTGTTCAGGATTTTAAGTTGTTTTAATTATTTAACTGAATTGTTTTCTTATTTTCCCATATTTATAATTTTTAACTTAGTTATCTGACTATTTTTATTGATAATTTGTATGTATAAGTTCATTTTTATCCATTTTAGTTTATATGAGTATAAATGTGACTCGTGATTACTTTATTTATTTTTTCATGTACATAGTTTGATTAGGTTTATTTTCTTTACCCTTCTGTTTGTACCAGGGCATTCAAAAAGTCCTGTCGTTTTTCGTTTGTTCGTTGTTTATTTTGATTCTAGAGTGTTTG
>NW_027112014.1:1668650-1747016 GCF_000696795.3 Halyomorpha halys
AAAACGACAGGACTTTTTGAATGACCTGGTATATGTTTAGGGCGAGATTTTATTTATTTTTTTTATAATTCTTTTTTTTTATTTACTTAATTAGTTTTATTCTTATATTATTTTATTTTATATTGTATGGATGTAATCAGCCATCACTATTGCCCAACAATGCTGTGGCAGATTGTAATATTTATCAATCTCTAAAACTAAGTAAAAACAAAAATTTCCAGATATTAAAATTTTGAAATGTATAGATTGCTAATATTACTTACATATCTCGAAATAACCATTTTTTGAGATGTTACACTGTTGAACTTGAATAGCGATATGATCATGTTCACGAGTATTTTTTTTTAAACTTGAACAATCGGCATCCAAAGCTACAAGGAACATTACCACGGCGTTCGGGGAAGGGTATCTAACGAACGAACTAACAGCCGGTGGTTTGAAAATTTGTTAGCTGGTAACTCTGATTTGGATGACCAGCTGAGCAATTGACTGTGATGAACTTAGGCTTGCTGTGAAAAAAACCCTTACCAAACAGTTAAAGTAATTGCAGCAAATCAGAATACAAGTGTATCGACATTTTCTCGACACTTAAAGACCATTGGTAAAGTAAAAATATATATGAACTTAAAGAGCGGTGGCAGATGAAGCGTTCTGGTACATGCGTTTCGATTCTTACTAGGCAACCAACAAGCCTTTTCTCAAAAAGATAATCACGTGTGACGAAAGGTGGATTGTAAATGACAATAGTTGTCGGTCAGGTCAATAGTTAAATATTCACAAAATAATGGGATAAATGCCAAAACCAAGTATTCACCAAAAAAAAAAAAAAAAAACAACAAAAATTTGGTATGTTGGTCAATATCAGGATTAATTCATATATACTTCCCCTCCCCCCCAGCTGAAACCATTATATCCACATCATACTGCAGTGATATTGACAGAGTGCATCAAGAAAACAATCTACATTGGTTAATCGGAAGGGCGCTATACCCTTACACCACAACGCCCTTCCACACCCACCTTATTCGCCGGACTTATCTCCAACAGATTCCCATCTTTTCTGAAATTAGGACAACTTCCTTAAAGGTAAAATTTTCGAAAAACATTCTCAAGTCCAAAATGCATTTTATGACTTCATTTCTTCACAAAACCCTCAATTTTTCAGTAATGCGATTGAAAAATTGATAACAAGTTGGAGGAAAATATACACAGAATGAGGGTAAATATTTTAAATTAGAATGTCGTTTTACTGGGCAGGGTGGTGGCACTGTGGTAAGGCTAACTTACTAACTCTAAGGACTCGTGTTCGAATCTGGCTGGAGAGATAATTATTTTATGTTACACCATGAGTCAACCACTGTGGGGTATGGAGCCCCCTTGAGGTACAAGCAGCCTGGTAAAGTGGGCGCCTTAATTAGTGGAAAATCTGGTGGTTGAATGTGATCTTGAAAAAATTACCTCCTTTCTACAAACATTGCTTCCTTATAAAGTACTGAACCGATGACCATTCATGGGTCGTATGGGTTTATTATTATTATTAATGTTGTTTTACTAAACAACCTTTCTTGTCAAACCTTTTTTAAAAAAATTAAAGTTGCATTATCTTTATTTGTAGATAAATAGAGTAGGTCTGGTCATGGCAACTATTGAAGGGACTGTTGTTCTCATACTTTATAAACAGTGCCACAACTTCTGAAAGTGCACACTTCCATTATAAACACTAACACCCAAACGAACCTGTAACTAGTTATTTTATTGGTTAATAAAATATCCAAAATTGGTCACCAATAGGTCTACTAGTACTGCTATCTATTGTATGAGTCTGCGGTATCAGTGGATTGCGGGGCTCTGAGCCCTTAGTGTACATATGGCTTTGTAGTTATGAGTTCTTAGCAAGTAGCTAGCTTAGGTTCTTAGCTTCTAGCTAGCTTAGGTCCACATGGCTACACACCCTTGTAGCCCTAGAGGAAGATAGGACCACCCAGAAGTGTGATGGGTCGTGCCTAGCCAAGAGCCGCTAATGAGTAACAGTTCCTTAACCTCTCTGAATTAAGGTCCACCTCTCTTAAGGTCCGGACCCTTTCTTCTATATAATAGCCAATCGCCTATCCAAAATAATTAATATGAAATTATTAATCAAAGTTTTATTTTTATACCCAACGTAATTACAAAGGCCAATTTTTAATTATGTTAGTGATTAAAAGTAAATTTGTTGTTATCGATAATCTTTGCGTTGTGTAAAATTATAATAGAGAATATTACAATAAAATGGTTTACTACAAGAAGTTTATTATATGCAATAATTTTAAATGTCATTTGTTAACTTCGTTTGAAACATTTTTTTTTCTTTTTTCTTCAAGAATTAGATCATCTAAGACTAATAAATGATGACCATATTGCAACCATTATATTTAAACAATTGAATGGTTCACGGAGGAAAAAGGCTTCGTTTTTGTCGTCATACATTTGACAATATCTGAAACAAAAAACAGCATCTTGATGCCTATTTGGTTTAAAGAGACCAGTTTGCATAATTGTGTCCCGAATTTTGTTTAGAAATTAAAAATGAGGTGCAAACAGTTTTTTTAAATTATTTACTTTTTTTATGAGCCCCTTTCATTCCTGACACACATGGAGGTTATCTATAGTGTACTATTTTATTCTAACATAGTGGGGAAGGGTAGTCAAATTTTCATTTCGTGAGGCTGTCACAGAAAAAAAAGGTTGATCCCCAGACCGGATTCGAACCGGCCCCGCCGCGGTTTTGAGGTTGTTATGAACTACGCGTCTACTCACACGACTACAAGCTGCTATGATTCGCTCACCACACAACATTCACTTACTGCTCCACTTTTAAATAAAACCAAACCTACCTAATTAAAAAAAAAAACAGTTTTTGTTTATGATGACAACACGCCCCCTTAATATTAATACCATATTTAGGTAAGTGGAAGTAACTGATGTCATAACAACCACGGGAAAACAATAACTATATATTGTTTATACACCAAGGTTTAATTTATATATAAATATTTAGTAATTTTCTTTTTTTCTTTATTTTAAAAAAAATATGTACAATTACAACGAAGTTTTGGAGTCGTCTTAAGAGTACTTCTACCGATTTGTAAAACAAGTGTCAGTAAACTGCAAAGAGACCGCGGACCTTCAGATTAATGGAAGGAGGAACACTCCTTCAAATACCTGGGGTCGACAATTGATGAGAACGGTGGAGTCGGAACCGGAGGTTAGGAGGAGAGCTAGTCTCGCAAGAAAGTCGACTAGAATGTTACACCCAGTCCTCTGGAATACGCTCATCTCAACGGACAACAAAAAACGAATTTTTAAAAGTATTGTTGAGCCTTCACTTAAAAAGCTGCAGAAACCTGGATACTTAACCCAGGACAGCGGCAGAGATGGGTTTCTGGGGGAAATGCCTGAGGATTACCCGCCTAGATAGAATCAGGAATGAGGATATTAGAAGCAGGCTAGGGGTGACCGTAGGAGTTCCGGAGAGGATTAGAAGGAGTAGACTGATATGGTATGGGCACTTTCAGCGGATGCCGGAACGTAGGTGGCCGAAGAGACTTCTGCAGTGGGAACAACCAGGAAGACGGAAGAGAGAAAGACGGTGGAAGGACTGCGTGGAGCAGGATTTAGCCGGTAGAGGACTTGAGGAGGAAGATTGGTGGGATAGAGAGAAGAGGAGGGAAGCTCTAACTCAGACAAGCAACCCAATGAGGGAAAAACCAATTTAAAAATTATTAGTTAAAAATTTATATAAATTACCAACGCCATCATAACAATAATATTCTGTCTCTTTCTGGCCCCCTATGTATAAAATCTATAAATTTTCCTTCGTCAATTTCTTAAGAAATAAAATAATTTCTGGAAACCATAATACCTCCTTGGTATCTTTATCACACTGAATCATCCTAATCCTTGCTATGTTTAATTTTAATAAAATATTATAGTATTTATAACAAAGTATCAATTGTATTCATTAAATCTATAGATATCATCAAATATAGCAACAGCGGATTATTGCCTGGTCAGCTAGTTTCTGATAAAAACAAGTTTGATATTTCAATTTTTTTTTTTCGTATAATAATTCATTCTTTCTTAATATTTAATATGTAATTTCCAAGGCAGTAATATAATGAAAGACTTCTTTAAACAGGTATTATGAGAAATAAATAGCAAATAATTTAGTATAATAAATAAATGATACATTAAGGAATGAATAAGTTGGCTTATTGAGTTAATTTAATATGAGAGAGGGAAAGTTATAATTTGTCCCGGCCTTTGAAGTAGACTTTGTGTAGTTGCTACCTGTTGATCCAGCACTCCGCTCTCTCTCACCGTTTGCTCTTTCAGCCAATAGCGGCTTCTTAGCTGCCTAATTGTTCCAATGTCTTCCACAATATTTGTATTGTACAATCAGGAGTGGGTTGTATTAAACAGGTAATAAAAAATGAAACAATTTCTAATTTATTAGTCAGATTTTAAGTCTGCTTTGCGATGAAAATATGGAGACATTTAATTTATCTTCTTAAGGACCTATCGTCAACGAATTGCTTCGCCTAGCACCTTCATTCCACATTTTATTTTGCTTTATGAATTTCTTTCTCGCTTTTCCAATACTACATCTTCTTTGTTTTGATCCATTTTTTAATATAATAAATGTATGTATACTATATTATTCATAAATATGTTTTGTTTTTTGTTGTAATAAGGCCCATCTGGACATACGGAGTTGAGCTTTGGGGTTCCACTAAACCTTCGAATTTCTCTCGTATCCAATCTTTACAATCAAAAATCCTTCGTAAAATCCTCAATGCTCCTTATTTTGTTACTAATAAAACCATCCATAAAGACCTAAATGTTCCTTATGTAACCGATCTAGCCCGAACCCGATATTATTCCTTCCATAATAACCACCCAAACCCACTCGTTTCTAACCTTGCTTCCTCTTCCATTCCTGGCAATCCTTCGAGGCACCTGAAAAGAAGATGGCCTCGTGACCTTATATTGTAAACTGTTTTTATAGTTCTACTACTGGGTAGTTTCTCTACATCCTGTATCATATCATTATGTCATTATGATCAAATTTACTGGTTGTATTTGTTTATACAGTTGTAAATGTCAATAAATAAATAAAATAAAAAATAAAAAGTTTTTTGTTGTACACATCCATGATTCACTGTGAAGTTATACATATACAGGTCTGTGGGTTGCCTCCAGTAGGCTGATGGGCATCACAACCTAAGAGGGGAAGGAGCGAAACGTGGTCTATTACCCATATCAGGCGTTCACTCACCCAAGTGCAGTGCACGGTTAAAGCTGCTTAACTTGGTTATCTATTGTAAACGTCATTGTCCACAAGGCTACCTTGTATACAGTGTCCACAATTTACAAACACGCACGGACGCACGCACACACACACTTACATATGTTTAAAAATAAATTCGTACCCACTTTATTGGTCTAGGTGAAGCCGGTAGTACTCCTAAACCCACAGGATTTACTCATTGCTACTGTTATTGAATAAATAATTATCTTTCTCTGTCAGATTCGAACCCAGGTCCTTGAAGCTAAGTAGCACAGTAACTTATCACTGAGACATGTCACTTCCCACATAAATATTTCATCTATTTTAGAACTATATTATTTAATATTAACACCAGGTTAATAGAGTTTTCTTTGTTCAGTGACTGATATTACATCAGCCCTAATAGTGCTGTAGAAAGAAAATATTACCACGACAGTAAGTATAAAGTTTACACCATGGCAGTTGCCCCTCCAATACCTTCCTTAGAGGTTTCTTGCCGTTAAACTAGAAAGAACGAAAGAATGCGTTATGTTGCTGTAAAATTTCACTGCATGAACGGTCTTTAAAATATCTAAAATATCACTGCTACAACAAAAACTGTCAACTATCACATAAAACCTGTTTTTGCTGTACTTCTACGAAATAAATACATTCTTTAAAAATAATTATCGTACGGTTTACACCATGGATTGTTACTTTGTTATAATTTTCGTAAACCTTGAGTGAAAAAAGAGTTCCTAAAACACTGATTTGCTGAATGTCTTCTTGGTCTTTTTTAAATACACCTGGCATGATTTCATCCTATTTTGCTGTGTTATTTGTTATTTTTTGGTCGTCAATTTATTTAACATGCTTCTTCCATTAATAGTATTAAAATTATATATAGATAATAGACCTATGAATTTGAAGGAGATGGTCAGGGCTGTGTCAAAAAGAAGAAAAAAACAGTTGTAAACAATAACTGTTTATTGTTTGCCGACGTTTCGCCAATATTGTAGTTTTCCAACACGGTTGTAATGGTGGAGATGCGAAACACAAATAATAAAGGATAGAATTTTTTTTTTTTTAATTATTTATTTATTGTAATTTACAACTGTATAAAATAATACAATAAGTAAATATGTAGTATGTTTCATATACACATGAAAATCTTGGGAAGGAACCACCCATTGGTGGTACTTCAAACATTAATTTAAACTAGAAGGTCCCGTGGCCATCTTCTTTTCAGACGCCTCGGAGGATTATCAGGGATTGTTAAGGATGAAAGATTAAGAATTAATGGGTTAGGATGGTTAAGGAGTTTGGAATAAAAAGACGCATATCTGTTTTGGGTCAAATCTGCAACGAATGGGATGTTAAGGTCTTTATGAATGAGTTTATTGGTGACGTAATAAGGACCATCAAGGATTTTACGTAGGATTTTTGATTGTAACGATTGGATGCGGGGAGAATTTGATGGTTAGGATAGAATTAGAGAATCTTTGTGATATCAAATATTTGTTATTTTTCGGTCGTCAATTTATTTAACATGCTTCTTCCATTAATAGTATTAAAATTATATATAGATAATAGACGTATGAATTTGAAGGAGATGGTCAGGGCTGTGTCAAAAAGGAAAAATAACAGTTGTAAACTGTTTATTGTTTGCCGACGTTTCGACCAATCTTGTAGTTTACTATCACGGTTGAAATTGTGGAGATGCAAAACATAAATAGTAAAGTCAGGATAGAATTAGAAAATCTTTGGGATATTAAATATCAGCATTATATCTAAGTTATTCCATATTAAATATTTTTATTACACTTATGGTTCTTTATTTTACTATAAACTCATCAATTTTAAATTTTATAGATCTGAAGATACTGGAGATTCCTAGGGTTCTAACTATAGGTAACTTCAGGACGATTTTAACAATTTAAATCAAACAGACCGTGTAGTAAATATCATAGAATTAACGATTTATTTTTTTAGTTGTAACGTTGTTGAATGTTTTCTTTTCTTTCACAAAGAAAATAAAAGAGGAAACTAGCTAAGTTTTCCCGCGATGTGCAAAAGTTGTTTTCTTTCTCTTCTTCTTATCTGGGACTTTTTTCCCATTGACCACAAGGTGCGGACGTAATCCCCTAGCGTTGGACCGAAGAGCTCAGCTCGGGCGACCATAAAAAAGCCCCTCCTCCTCCTTCAAGTCGAGAAAGGAAATCGGACAGGAAAGGAATGAAGGAGGACAGAGTGTGTGTGTGTGAGAGAGAGAGTGAGTGTGAAGGAGGGAAGAAAAGCTGGGAGCACGTTTCGGGATACTCTTACCGAATTACTGAGTCCGACCTACTTCTGATTCTTACACAAACACCTCCCTCTCCATCTATTTTTTAGTTATTTCAAAATGTATAAACATATATTGTGGAATAAGTATTTATAAATATTACTTATTTACATTTTATATTATTACGAGTCAATAATTTATGGAGCCTCAAGATACACAAAAAGACAGCATTAAGAGTCAAGAACTGTTTGTTATTTCATACATACATGTATATTGTGCTAGTAAATATTTTATAAATTTCAAATTCAGTGAATGAAACTTTAACTTATTAATAATACTTTAATACAAATCTTTGCTACGAAATAATTATTAATTAAAGATTTTGAGCACTGAGTGAAAATGGGTCAAATGAGTTCTTTGGCTGTTATTTTGTAATTAATATATTCTTAATTTTTAAAACAGTATTTTTTCCCCGTATAACAGTTTATGTTAATAGATATCACATACGATTTGTTTTCTGATTTTTAAGATGTAAGCAAAAAAAAACAAAACATTTAAGACGTCTAAGCTTTCAGTATGTCAAAGAGAAAAAACAATTTTTGGTATTAATTCCACTGTTCGTTACATACTTCTAAATATGATAGTCATTGATATATCTGCTATGTAATGATTATTTTGATAATCATAAAAGTAAAATGTTTACACGATTTATTATTTTACTCATTTACAATGTTTTAATATAAATTTGAATACATAATTTCATTATAAATTTTAACAGTCCGTAATTTAATTTTTTTTTTTTTTCCAAAATTCAAGATGGTTCTCTATCTATGTAAACAATATTTTGTCAATAATAAGAACATTGAATTGTATCAATTAATTATCAACAACAAATAATTTAAAACTAGTTATCCTGAAAAATACACATAATGTCTTAGCAATTATGCAATTATTGTTATCCCAGAATAATATATTTGATGTTTTATACAATTAGATGTAGTGAAATTAATCTGTCTTGTTAAATTTCTTTCTTTTGATGATTCTTTTTACAATGTTTCGGGGCTAGCACACTATTGGGTCTTCTTAAATAAATATATCACCAATTATCATATTTATGTGTTCTCCTTATTAGCCATGAATATATTAGCAATAATCATATTGCTGTCAGTTTTATAATAAATAAAATTTCATATATATTATTAAATAAGAGATCTAAACCATTATATAAATTCTTGAAACTATCCTTGAATTTATTGTTGTGTGGTGTTTAAATATGTTTGATAATTTCAACTTTAAAACAATTAAATTAACTTCATTACCTTATTTAGTCTTCTATAAAAAATAACAGTAATCATTATTGCTGTCTACTAATATTAAAATTTCTAATTGTATATTTAAAACTTTTTAAAGAAACATTATTGTTACAATTAAGTTTATACTGATAATATTGGTAAATAATAGATTAACTCCATGCTGAATATTTCATACCTTTATTCATTACAAAGATGATATTTCCAATAAGTTCTTTATTTAAACCTAGTGGCAATATACCATTCCTAGATTACTATTATGCAACAAATGCTACACAGATGATTTACTAATCATATTATTTTTATATATAATTTTTAATTTATATATTTTTACTAATTGTAGTTAAGTTATTGTTGTGTGACTTCCATGAAGTGAAATTTCTTATTGTGAATTGCAGAGTAGGGTTGATGGATTCGAAAATTGTTAATTATAAGTTAAGGTAAATTAAAGAAAGTTATTGAAAAAGGATTTTCCACTTTACCCCACATTTTTTTTATTTAGTTGATGATATTTACATAAGAATACATTTACTAAATTTGATCTAAGGCCATAATGGAGTGTTATAGGCATGTATGGAAACTACCCATTAGTAGCACTCTAATAATATTTCGACATTGGAAGGTCTCTAGGCCATCTTCTTTTCAGATGCCTCAGAGGATTGTCAGCAATGAAAGAGGAAGCAAGGTTAGAAACTAATTGGTTAGGGTGGTTAAGGAATTTATAATGGAAGGATTGATATCTGGTTCGGGATAGATTGGTTACGTATGGAAATTAAGGTTTTTATGTATGATTTTATTTGTGACAAAATAAGGAGCATTGAGGATTTTGGATTGTTGAGCTTCAAAGATTAGTTCCGTATGTCTAGATTTTTTTTTTATACTTTTTTATTTATTGATAGATATTACAATCTGCCACACAGTTGTGGGCTATAGGTAATAGTGATGAATGATCTCATACATACTAAAATAAAATAAAATAAATTAAATAAATAAAAAAACTCTTAAGATATATACAAACAGAAGAATAAACAAAATGAACATAATCAAACTATCTGTATGGAAAATAAATAAATAAAATGATATATTCTTAAGTCATATTTACGCTCTAATATACAATATTTACTCAATCGACCTGAGGATCCCTGGCCCACTCTATCCCCCACGCGTGAGGGGTAGAGCAGAGCTCAAAAGATCCCAGCGCATCCCTCTCGCCGCATCACTGGTAGTGAGTCAGAGGAGGCTGAGTGCGCTAGTGCGCTAAATCCGCAAACACTCAACTTGAGTGGAGAATCTGACCATTGCCAGAACTCCAATTGTCCATTTTTATTTTAATAAGTCTCTTGGCCATTACCGTTTCAACCTTCTAGATGGGCTGTAGGGATGGGTGGAACTAGATAAGGTTTGAACCAAAGGATTAGGATGGTTGCAAAGGTTTATATGGAATTTTGAGAATTTGGTTGGTATGAGATCAAGGACAAAAGGGATATGTAGGTCATGGTGTAGTGTTCTGTTTGAAACGTAATAGGGTGTGCATTAACTATCGTTCTATGGATTTTGGATTGGAAGGATTGGATACGTTTGATTTTCGACGGTTTAGCTGTTCCCCAAAGTTCAAGTCCGTAGGTCCAGATAGGTCGGAGTATAGTCTTATAAATTAGTAGTTGGTTTTCTAGTGAGAGATGAGTGGTCCGGCTGAGCAGTCGGTATAGTTGATTGAATCGTCTGTTGAGTTCTTGTCTTTTAAGTCTAGTATGTTGGTTCCAGGGAATGTCTAGATTAGCATTATAATTGTCATGTAGATCAGTCTTTTGTAATGAGTTAGAAGTTTAGACCGACTGTCTAGTAAGTGCTGCAATAGTCGACATCGACGTGCAGTTTCCTGTCTTTTAAGTCTAGTGTTAGGATTCCAGGTTAGTCGTTTGTCCAGTTGCAGTCTAAGGTAGCGGATCTGTTCGACAGGGGTAAGAGCAACATAATTAAAGGATACTGTTAGGCAGGTAGGTCTACGACGACGGGATTTTATGGGATTTATTTTAATCCTAAAATTTTAGAAACCCTTAAATATGAATCATTGTGGTTTACTACTTCACCTCTTTAGAAATGAAAACATTAATATTCATATTAAATATAGTTCTAAGTTATTACCTTAGCAATAGACATCTTACCTGTACATCAGTAGTGACCAAACGACACTAGATATGCTGTATTGTTTCACAAGTTTCTATTATTCTTCTTCGTTAAAAAATTATTGTCAATGACCGGGCTTGCACGAACTTTTTAATAAATGTTATCTTAAACAAAAATTCCAGTGGTATTGTAATTAAATAAAACAGCTCATTTTGGTTAATGGTGTAGTTTCCTTAGTCTTTTTGGTAGATATTTAATGATTATCAAAGAAGGAAAAACGTTATAAGAAGGGCGAAAATAATTAAGAAATCTTAAAATTCCGTCTAAGGAAAAGCTCTGTAAAAAATCTGGTTGGGAAAGGTAGAAGAGGCCACAATGAAAGGACTAAATATTTGACGAGTTATTAAATAACGGCTACAGGGAACCCCAAGCTAAGTCTCAAATTAACTGTTTGCTTAATGTTAAGCGTTCCGGTTTGGCTGGCAACTATGAGAAAAGTTTAGCTCCACTTTGAGCCAACCCTTCCTTCTCTTCTAAAAGTTTCAACGATCCTTGGAGTCGACTCTTCCTTCGCTCTTCGCTAAAACAAATAGCTCCTTTCTTCTCCTTTAATTGTTGATGTTGTTGAAGGTGGCGGGTCGGCCATGGTCTACCATGGTTCACCTACGATGTAAACCGTATCCTTTAGATATATTGCATGAAAGGTCTTCGGAACTTTTATTAATATCAAAGCCGGAAATTAACCAGTGCTTTTCAAGTTTTCTGTATTTCTTGAACATGTATAACTCGATGATAGTGATCTACTTGAAGCTATAAATATGAGATAAAACTATATATAATGTCTAAAACATTATTATAACTTCCTAACGACATTATTTACAAAACAGCTGTCAATTATGCATGTTAAAGAGAAAAAACTTCTTACAGTGTCTTTTAAAGTGTTAGTTGAACATATAAATATGTTCAAAATATATATGAACAGAAGGAGAAAAAAATGAACATAACCAAACATGAAGAGAAAAAAATATTATTATTATATAATTAACAAAAATAAAGAAATAAAATAATCACTAGTCACATTTACATTATCATTAGCACCAACGAATTATCAAAATTGATTAAAACCAACTGTTGTGAGTCCCTCACACCATATCAGTATACATCCGCACCCCCAACCCATTCATATTTTTAGTTTTGTTTACTTTGATTTGAATATTTAATCTATATTTAGTCATCATGGATACCTTTCTACAATTAACTGTAATAATATCTTACATTTTTTCTAACATTAAATCTTCGTATTTGTCACGAAAATATAGTCAGGTGGGTACTGAAAATAACCAAAAATTTGAATATAAAATAATTTATTTATAGTTTTCAAATATAAATTTTGTCAAAAATTTTATACTTATTTTAATTGTTTTAAATATTGTTTATTTATTATTAACTTTTGGCTCCCAAACATTAGAATGTTTTATTATAGATCTAGACATTTTAAGGTCTATAGATTAAAATATGAGTCAACCCAACTCGTTCATTGTGTCACCAAATATCAGTTTGTTATAAGAGTTAAAAAATCACCTAAATTTATTTTTTTTAAATTTGTAGCGGTTCCGTACATCGTCTTGGAGCGATGTTGCTTTAAGGCGCTGAGGTTAGGCTGGACCCGCAATGTCCTCCTCTTTCACGACCTGACGTGTCTTCTCTCCTCATGATTTGGATCCAGTTGTTCAAAACCTCTTGGATTTAATTGGCAAATAAATTCTTTAAATTCGAGGTGTGAACCCACCTTTACTCAATACCTTGGTCATCTATAGGTTCTAAAATTAAATGGAATTCTGTAATAACTCCTAAACTGTTCGAATTCTTTTCTTTTTCTCAAGCAGTAGTCGGAATTAGCGATCAAAAAAAGTAGCGGATTCCAGAAATTACTGATTGAAAGTACAGTAAAACTTCGATATAACGGAAACCCTATAAGAAAATAATTTTGTCCGTTATACAGACGTTTCCGTTAAAAAGGAGTTAAAATAAATAGAACACAGAAATGAAATAGTAAAATTGTTTATATATCGCCATTTTAGTTGAGATATTCCGTGAGTCCTTGAAAGAATAATATTATGTTTATATTATATGAAAGAAAATCTAAGAATTATTCTAGGGATTTTTTACCTAAAAAAAAAATGATAGTTGAATAATAATTATAAATACTCAGTGAACCCACAGGTTTGATACCGATTCAACCAATCGCTCTATACATACATCAGTCCAGTGACGTCCCTACAACCTAAATTTACTAGATCAGGTTGAACACAATCCTCCTATACAAAATATTCTTTCGAAATATCTCTAGAGTGATAAGTTGATTATTTTTCTTTTTTTTAAAGGTTTAATGATTTTCCGGACTTTTGAGGCATCTATGCTAATGCGACAATATGTGTTTTATTTTTAGCAAAAAGTTTCCGGGTTCAATAAACATTTACGACTAAAATAAATTGTTCTATAATCTTTTTTTTTGCAGGAAATCATCAGGTTTATAAATGAAACTTATTTTTTCTTATTAATAGACGAAAAAAAAAAATAATAACAATAGTAATCACTGAATCAAAAGAAATAATTTAAATTTAAAATAACAATAATAAAGAAATATATAAATAAAGAAAAATACAATCATGATAAGTATAAATAAAAACATTTGACTTGTAAGTACAGGTCAAAGAGTACAGTACCTGTGATAAGTCCCGTCTTAAGGGAGGTTTTAACTACCCTTACTCTCTTTGTTATAAAAATATATTTTAAAAAACCATGTAGATCATGAATTTATTTTTTTTTACCTCATTTCACATATACAGCATAAGGATAACCATTTATAATTTAATAGGTATTGCTGTTTTTGATAATTCGTGAGTTCGTGAGTTGATGAATGCGTACAGCCGGATTTTATTATACAGATTATGATACACTGAGACGTAAGAGTCGACAATTAACACAATAATAACACTCAATAGCGATAAAATAAACAATATTCAGTGGTAAAATTGTTGACAAAAGAAGGTAGACCGGACAGGCATTGATCGACGCTTACTGTTGCCAAGGCGACGGGCCTCATTACCGCACATTAACTGTCGTCAGGTTTACGGCGATATCTGCTTCCCCATTGGCTGGTGGGCTATTGTTCCGCTCTTCTCATTGGCTGTCAGCTTGCCTATTAGCGGCCGACTCTAATTTGACTTGCTTACTCCTTCATTTAGGATAGGAAAATTTTAATTAATAAGGAAGAAAGCAGGCATGAATTGTCGATCTTATTTTACCCTCGAGTGTGCACAGACTAAGGTTCAAGTTATTCCTTGATAAATTATAATACAAATTATGTTTATTTTCTTATTAATCCTACGTTTCGGGCCATAACAGTAGGTTAAACAAGGTATTGCTGATAAAATGACTAATAAGGTTGTAAAATATATAATTTAAATAAAATTATAATAAGTAAAATAGTAGATAAAAAATTTAACTTAGACACAATATGATGAGGGTTCATTAATTAGTCCATAGTATTTTCCTAATTTAATTATGTTTTATAGATTAAGATTTATTTTGGCAAATGCAGAACAGTGTGCAATTTCTTAATGACCTTGTTAGCTGTGATATTATAAATAAGGTAGGATCATTTATAATACAAAATATTCTTGAAAATAATTTTTAATGCTTAGATTATAATTGAAATTGCTAATCAATAGATATTCTTGAGAGTAGCCGAAACGTATAAGTAATTAGAAACTAAACATGTTAAGACTGTATGGATATGTTTTATTATTGATAAACAAACTAAAATTTAAAACAAAAAATTAAGTTATTTATTGATTAAAAAATAAAATAAAACAACGCGACTTGAGTTTTCTTTGTCACTGTATTACATTTTTCTTTATCATTTAATTTATCAAAAAATCACTATACAGCTTTTTTGAGAAAAAACTTGCAATTTACTACCCTCAACCCCTCCCCCCCCCCAAAAAAAAGAACAAAAACAAATATTATACAATTTTTGGTTAGCTACTGGTTTATCCTCCCTAAATAGCACTTAGAAGCTAGTTTAATAATCTCTTTTTTTATTCCCTTTAACACTTTTTTACTTTGAATCGTCTGCATCTTTTCAGTTCAAATTTTCAATGTCATCTAATTAATTCATAAATTAAATATTAATAAATTTAATAATATAAATTCATCATTTTATGCTTCTACTGTTAAAATTGTATCATCAAATTCGACATGTTCAGCTTAGCATTAATATGCCAATTTCACATTTTGTGAAGATCGCAAATAAGCCACTTTGACTTTGAACCGACAATATATAATTGATCAATTTAATCACTTCTAAATATAGAATATAGATATATTATTAAAGTAGATATTGATTTATTCTTATCGAACCGACTCCTGGAAAACCTGATAATAATGCTTTGAGAATTGTTTCTGTTGGAAAAGTTGTAAAAAAAGCCCAACTGATGACTTATGTCGGAACAGAAATCTTTCCGAGTCGATGACCGTCTCTAAATCGACAGCCAGTGCCTCCTGTAGAATAATAAAATAAAACAAGACGTAGGTGGGAGGAGAGGGAGGTAAAATATAGGTTTGTCGTGACTGGGAGGGTGCAAATAGGCAACATTTGCGCCCTCTGCTACCGTAACTTCTTCCCCTTCAGATAAAAAAAGAAAAGCGGTTCTCCTCACGAGGGAAGAGTTCTAAAAGGTGCCGATATCTCGATGTATGGGGAGCAATAGAGACGATATCACATGTTCTGTTTTGTATTCTTTTGATTCAGGGTTGTTATTACATTAACATTTGACTCAAGGAACAATATTTTATTGTTAAAAATATTTGCTATTAACGTAAATGGCGAGCACACAACCACGTCGTACGTCGGGGAAGTTGATATAAAAGTAACTTAATTATTAAAGCTATTAAAAAACTCAAAAAAGTAAAATAAAATGCATAAAAAAAAAATCGATATAATTAGTTTTTAACTTCATCACCATATTTACACCAGCTTATTAAGACGACAAACAGCGTATTTTATGTATTCCTCCAAAATGTCCTGATAGAGATAGGGGAGGGGGGAGAGGGCAGACCCAGTATTACTTCCTTCAAGCCTGATATAGAATTTAATTATCAGACCAGGTCCCTTGCATACACGATATTAAAAAAAAATAATACAATCTAAACTACAGAATATATGTAAATTACAATCATACAATTACTGAGGAGAATTTCTGAGCCACGAGTAGTATAATTAAATGATCAGTTGTGTATTTTGTATAATGCGGACAGAGGGCACACCTTAGTTTATATATAGTCAATCATATACATCTTCATTACTCATAATTGAGAAATAATTACTTCGTTTTTCTACTAAAATCTCTAATTATATATATCATTTAACATTTCATCTTAATGCACACCATATTGGAGCAGATCGTGTTCGTTAACAATATAGGATCTTCTCAGAGTGCGGTGATCACCGAGGGTCAGCCACGACCATCCTCTATACGGCGAGATAAATTGTCTGAGATAGGAGATTGATATCACAAGGGACTGATAGGAGTCAATGGAGTTAGGGTTGACTAAGGAGAAGAGAGAATATTGGAAACTTCAATAAACTATATATTACTGATATTTTTGTAGTAATAGAAAACTATATCTAATTATATTTTTCTCTATTATAAAAAATGATACAGATGTGGGTATATGAAACTTTTAATCGTTTTTTACTTTCCAACGAAATGGTGCATCATATTGGAGTAATCTTTATTTATAGAACAAAAAAAAAGGGCATAACTATGGGGTGAAAAATTGTGTGCGCCACATGGCAAAAAGTCTTTTTTTTTGTTATTTTCTTTATCCAAATTATCGTGAAAAGCAAAATTTATTATTTTTAAGGTTATCGGATTTTTTTTTCTATTTTATGATTCCTCTCGTATTCAGTCCTTACAATCCAACATCCTTCATAAAATCCTCAATGCTCTTTACTTTGTCACAAATAAAATCATACATAAAGAGCTTAATGTTCCTTATGTAACCGATCTAACCCGAACCAGATATCACCCCTTCCCTTATAAACTCTTTAACCACTCAAACCCCCTAGTTTCTAATTTTGCATCCTCTTCCATTCCTGACAATCCTCCGAGGCGCCTGAAAAGAAGATGGCCATGAGACCAGCTAATGTAAATTGTCATTAGAGTGCTACCAATGGGTAGTTTCTCTACACGCATGTAACACTCCAATTTAACTTAGATCAGATTTACTATGTGTATTATAATGTACAGTTGTAAATAACAATAAATAAATATTTAAAAAAAATTATGATAATGTTCATTTCTGATAATAATAAATCAAAATGAAAAATTCATGTAAAAGTTAAACATAGCAATGGTGACTGTATCAACTCATTCTTCAACATATTTTATTTTTTACATTAAAAATTTTATCTACACATCATCTTATTTACGAATCATCCACTTGTTTGAATTAATCAACTGCTTAGATAGAACGGTTGGATTAGTTAATTCTAGAATAGGATAGAGTTATTTTTATTAGTTAATTCATATCCTGAAATGTTTGATTAGGCATTACTATAACAATTATTATAATATTCATAGCTCAGAGAAAAAACAAACAAAACATTATCCACATTTAGATGAAAAATAAAGTTAAAAAAATCTATATAAAAAATTATCGGTTTAATACAGTTTTAACCAGGATATTATCCTATCCATTGAGATTTTTTTTTATTTATAACATTTCTATCAAAATTTTTTGTTGAGTCTATTTACTCAATTCAACATCGACATTTGATTGGGCTTAAATCCTTTATACTTATCAGTACAGATGAAGTCTTAATTGAGAATTACTTTCCATTTAGTTAAATTTTAGAGTTTACTGTTATTATTTCCTTTAAAAGTGATCCAGTCTAAAAAACAAAATATTACTATAGAGTAGCAGAGACTCTAGCACATTATCAATTTGGAAAACAAGATCCTTGATTGGAAATCTTGAAAAAAAAAAATAGAATTCGTTAATATTCAAGAAATGTCAAACACCAACAAATATTTCGCTATATATTTTCAAAAATAGAAGGGATCCTTCGGAAGCAGAAAATTTTCGAGGAATCTTTACAGTAGTAAGAGCAAAAATCTTTTATTTCTAAATATACTAAGCAATATATCTAGAAATGAATTAATTGTCTTTGTTTTATTTCGAATAATATTTTTGCTTTGTGAGTGAGTGGATAGTTAAGGCTTCTTAAACCTGAGTGTTGGTACTGCATCGACCTCGAAGTTAGTGCACGTGATTGCAACAAAGAGGAAGTACACCTTGGAAGGAAGAAGCAATATAATTGTGATATGTCAAGGAACGCTGCAACGTCACCTTAAGGAACCTTTGATGCCTTATAAGGTGCCTGTTACTGGGAACGGCTTACCGATCTAACGTCTATATCTGTCATTCTTCCTTCAAAATGTCTTCTAATAAAGTCGTGAGGGACCTGCCGCTACGTAAGGATTGTTTTTTGCTTGCTAGATTTATTTTCCTGTAGATGTTATTGCAGATGAAGTATTAGGATGAATTCATGATAAATTGGTACCAAGCCAAAGAAGCGTTTCCGAAAATTATGCTGTCGCATTTTAATTTTTATTATTATTTTTTTTTAAATTGGGTTTCTACTCTTTTTGTAATTCCATAAAATGGGACATCTCTAATTAACATAAAATTAGCCCAGTGAATTCATTGAAATTAGAAATTACTTTAATCTGAGATCATTATTCGAACACCATTTTCTGAGATATTTTCAGTTACGTCACTTTGGCACATTAACAAAAATATAATAAAATTTTTAGAAAACTCATGAATCCTATATCTTCAATATATTATATCACATACAAATATCTATTCTGTTGTTTAGAAATATTCTAAGTTTTTTGGGGTATTGTATTTATTTATACTTTTTTATGATTATTTGTTTGATGTTTTGTTGAATGCCTTTTTAATTATTTCAATGTATTTGTCAACTTTGAACGTTTGGATTGTTAGTATTTGATACACATTTTGGTATTTAAGCTGAGGAGGTATTTTTTTTTTATCTATATCTAAATGTAAATTTTTATGTGAATGTCGCGTCAATTCTGTTTCAACCAAATCTTTGCTTTTTCAATATAAAACGAATAGTACGTTTCGAATGGAAGAGTAAATCTAATATTATTTCTTCATTTATATTATACATTATTTCATCTTCCTCACGAAATCCATTCTATAGTTATTTATTGAGTTCATCTTTGTTACTAGGAATGAGTTAATTATTAAGATACGTAAAATTGTAAAACATTCACTGAGAATTAAAAGAAATATTAAAAAAGATACCTTCCGCATTCTCTTGAATTGTTTTATTCCTAAATTAAAAAAAGATGTTTTTTATTTCCTAAGGTATAAGTCTCTCGATTTTTCTAATATTTAAATGTCTTAAGAATATGAGAATTTTGTAGAGATAGATAAACTTTCAATAGCTTATTGCACAATTGTTCATGAAAATCCAATAAAATACACAAAAAAAAAGTGAAGAGATATCAAAATATATATTATATACGTTATCCTGAAGTTTCAAAGAACTATGAAGAAACTATTGTGCATTAAGGTACTATAAATAAATTTAAGTTTTCCAAACAACTCAATCTAAAGGTCAATGATAATCAATATTTTAAACATGAATCAAAACAAAGAAGATGGTACTGCGGCTAAACAGCGGAAGGAAATTTCGAAACTAACTGCAAGGCCAATAAATTCATATAACCCTTATGATGATCTCTGAAGTCTCGAAAGCTGTTATTACGTAACAGGTTTCTTACAATAGTAATAGTAATATAATACAATATTACTGAATGTATATTACTCAATTACAACGACTATTAAAAGATACAAAGTGTTACACCCCTCCCCCTCTTCTCCGAGCCATTACAATGACCGCCCTGACAAAGGTTTATTGAAATTAGTATCCGACTATTAATGGAGCGTGGGACCTTCTTAAATCGATTGTGGACACTAATCGATAGAATGACTATAATTTAGTTAATAACATTAGACTCAATTTGTAAATAGTTTTTAGGTAATTGAATAACAAGCGGTTTTCGGTATAATTTCCTTTCATTTACATAGCGGCCTTCTCGCTGACAGAACGAAGCCCTGTGTGTAAATCTTAAAGCTGTTTTATAATCCCATGCTTGTAATTTAAAACTGTATCATGCACATAGTTTTTTTTTATTGTCTTATATTACATTTTTTTTGTTTTGTTTTTTTTAAACTTATTTATCCATTCAAGTGTTTCCTGTAACCGATTTTTTTTATTATATTTTCCTTTTAATTTATTTTCCATTTAATACTGCTGTGACTATGAATGATGGTCTGATCTCACATTGCCGTCTAATATTGAATTTGTTTAGCGGGTCACTGAAGAGGATCTAGGAGGGTGAATTCCGGAGAGCGAATTTGTTGATCGGGTGAATTAAAAAATTGTGAAATAGTGAAATTGGGGGAGCAGAAATGAGAAAGAAAAATAGGAATGAATTAAAACATTTGTATTTGTTGTACAAACCGAAATTGATTGTAAAAGGAAAGTGTAGGGGAAAAAAATGTTTATTATATCTTATTATTTTATCTCTTTTTTTCTGATTATACCATGTATGTGTAATTTATATATGTCGGATTACGGATTTATAATCATGCTGTGTGAGATAGCAACCTGATGTAGTTAGGCAGCATAGATAAATAAAGTATTTCTCATTATATAGACTACAGTAATATGGGTCATAGAGCTTATTCACACCATATTTACAAGTATATAAATTAAATGATAACAAAATAAAGAATAGAAGAAAAAATCTTAATAATAAAATAAGTAAAACAAAATTACACTTAAAGTAAAATAACATCTCAAACACAATCATTTATAATTATAATATTTACATTCATACTCCAAACCGAGCTCTTCCCCCAGTAGTGGAGGAAATAGCAGGACTCCAGGAGATCCTGGTGCTTCTCCCTCAACCGTGTCAGACATTAAGAGCCAATGGAGGAACAGCGAGGGCGCTATCGACAGACGCTTAGGCCTCAGAAAGTTATTCATTTAAAATCTAGCTGACCTGTCAATGCTTCACTATTGCTAGATTTTAGTACGTAGAATAAATATATTGAACGTTTGGTATCAATTCTGTTAAAAAACACATTATTTATACAGTATAATTTTTATATCTTAGTTTCAAATCCTAAAACAACGTCTTTAAAAATATAAGCAGAAGTTTTTAGTATGCCATGATAGCTCGACTTAGATGATTATTTGTTTTATTTTCTAGAGAATTTATTCCGCTATTCAGAACAATTACATTTTTATTTATATAGGGTGATATCAAAAATACGCTATATCTTTTATAAATTGTCCGAATTAAGACAATTTAATTACCCATCGTACTATCTCAAATGCAGTATATGAACCAATACCTTTTGCCCTTATGTAAATTTTTTTTCTTTATCAACCGGAGAAATCCAGGATTTTGATAGCTAACTACGAACATTCACAGGTTCATATTTCTTCTTAAAGACAGCGAACAATTGAAAAAAAAAAACGATGTGTGTCGTTTAAGAACTTTAGGAGACCTTACATAAGTAAGAAACAAACATTACAGTTTTAATTATATAGGTAAAGTAAGAATAATTGATCAGTTGATCTTAATGTCTGAAAAACGAATTATTGTCTTTTTTGATATTATCTTTTTGTCCATCAGTAAGTAACATAAAAAATAGTCGGTAGATTAATTTTTCAAAGATCTAGAACGTTTCGGAAGAAGGGGCTAGTAGGTCTTTACGATGGATACCTTCATATGCATTATCAGTCTATTTTGTATATTCATGTGCGTGGAACGAATCATTTCTAAATTATTTCGCGGGACTCGGAAACAGCCGAGGTGTAGGCTGTTATCTAGATCAGGCTGCAGTTCCCTGAAAATGTCATCAAAATCGAGTTAGTGGTAATAAGTGATTTCTTCGCAATGTAAGTTTGACTACAGACAGACTGATTTGTTTCTTGATGTCTTCGATTTCATATTCGAGTGGAAATTTTCAATACTTTTAAAAAGTAAGGTAATAAAAAAAAAATAATTGCAACAAAGCCTTAAAAGTTAAATAGTAATATGAATGAAATGAGAGTATAAATATATTTGAAGAAGATAACATTTTTTAAAAATGTAACAAAATAAATCAATATCTTTGATTATTACAATCCTCGAAGAATAGACCCCAAAATTGGAGAATAAAAATAAATCCCAACAAATTCCATCAAATCACCTTTACCCTTCGTCGTAAGCCTGCCTACTGCTCTACACTATGCTTTAATAATATTGATCTTACTCCTTTGAATTTCTCTCGTATCTAATCCTTACAATCCAATATCCTCAATGCTCTTTACTTTGTCACAAATAAAATCATACATAAAGACCTTAATGTTCCTTATGTAACCGATCTAACCCCAACCAGATTTTCCTTCCATTATAAACTCCGAAACCTACTAGTTTCTAACCTTGCTTCCTTTTCCATTCTTGACAATCCACCCAGGGGCCTGATAAGATGGTCTCGAGACCCTCTAATGTAAAAACCAATGGTTACTTTATCTGCATTGCCTGTATCATGTCATTATGACCTTATATCAAATTTACTGCATGTATTATTATGTACAGTTATAAATGTCAATAAATATATAATAAATAATATAGCTCAACTCCGTATGTCCAGAAATGTTATTTTGAATCACTATTCTTGTTATCCGTTCCAAATAAAACAAATTTTATAAATAAGGTGATAAAAATAACTGATTCAATTAGATTAAATGCAGTGAAGAGTAAAATTTGTAATATATTCCAAAAAAATTTTATTGGCAAAGTTCAAGTCATGCAAAAGAAAAAAAATAAAGATCCAAAAATAGACTTGAAAACAAAATATAAAATACATTTCATAAAAAGTTGTATAAATTCAACAACTTAAAAGGGTTAGCTGAAGGTATCTGAAGATCTTTGAAAGAATATGTTGTCTATGAATACTCCTTATTATAATATATCTAGAAATAAAATCATAAATTGCTTGATACTAAGTAACTAAATAGCTAAATAACGAATAAAATAGATACAAAATATTGATCAGGATTGATAGGTTCAATTCTATGTTTATAATGTCCAGAAATATATTTTAAAACTATAAGAACTGAATAATACATGAGCTCTACCTCAGGTTCTTAACCGAACGCATAATAAAAATTGCTAAGAACAACTTACAGTAAAATGCCATTGAGAAAAGTGCACTGTGCAATGAGAGCATAGGGTTGGTAAAGACAGAAATGGTGTGAAGGTTGCTGGCACATTATATGGTCCGGTCGTTGCTTCATCCCTAGTCACTTGCACCGGCAGTTATTGCATTTGGTACAGAGTTCCATCGGTATCTTATAGTGCCATGGTAACTAAGAATATATGTAATAAATTAATAATAAGGGAAAAAAATCCAATTCCAGAATAGCATATTTACAGGCACTTTAGTTGATCTGGAAAATCATTTTTGGATGAGATACCTATAAAATGTCTATAGTCTGAAGAATCAGAAACTTCCTAATTGTGTTAGTCACATAATAATAATAATAATAATAATAATAATAATAATAATAATAATAATAATAATAAAGGCTCAGCGAACCCGAAGGTTCGATGCCGATATCACTAATGGTTTTTTCCCCTTAATGACACCCTTCCTTATCATTTCGGACATGCAGGAGATTATTTAGTGGTGACCAAGCTATTATAATCATGGTGAGGAGTCATGTATTTCATCCACGAAATGAAAGAAGTCCAGCCACCCCCTGGCCTTATTAGAACCAGCGCCGCCTGTAGTTCTCTGGTTGCTAACACCTGCGCCTCAACCATCTTGACAACCCAGACCACTAATCGTTCCTTTTATCTTTCCAATGGTGCATTACCGAACCCATATCTACTAAATCAGTCTTAAAGGAATCCTCTCACCTACGTTTCGGTCTACCCCTCGGACCTCTATATCGATAGGTGTATTAATCTTACACCTTTCTAATACGCCACAGTACTGTAACCTGAATTATACCGGGTGCAGTTCCCTTAATTCAGCGATGTGTGTCCTTTAAAATACTCTGGTTAACTCGTTCTTTTTCGATCCGAATATTTTACGTAATATTTGATTTTCAAAACCCTTAAGGCGCTGTTTTCCTCTTAAGGTATGAGGCTACGTTTCGCATTCAAAAAGAACAATAGGAAAGGATAATAGTTTTAGTCACATATATAAACTAATTAATACCAAAAATGAGTTTAGGAAAAAATATGAGACCACTCTAAATCTTGAATTCGACTTTTCTACAGGAAACTTTGTTTGTTTACCCTTACCTGTTTATTTCTGAGATACGGGAGAGGGGAGGAGGTGTTATTTTCATGTAATCAACCTATTTTAACTAAGGTGGGGGGATTTTGACATTTTATAGGACCGCTGGGAAATAAAAGTCAACCAGCCCAGCCGGAATCGAACCGGAGTCATTGCTGTTCTGAGGTCGCTTTTTCAACTCCCTCAGTTTCAATGGCTTATTTTGTACTAGACACCGACGATATTTTGTAACGTATTATGAAAAATACTATTTTTTTGTAGTAGTACTAGTTGCATTTCCTTAGGAACCC
Organism: Halyomorpha halys; assembly: GCF_000696795.3. Classification (NCBI taxonomy): domain Eukaryota; kingdom Metazoa; phylum Arthropoda; class Insecta; order Hemiptera; family Pentatomidae; genus Halyomorpha; species Halyomorpha halys. The sequence goes on from NW_027112014.1 coordinate 1,693,443, forward strand.
CTTAAGCTTTAATATATACACTAAGATAAAAACTATTACAGTTATAACTGATTCTAATAAATGTCCAACTCAGACTCAGTAAGATACAGTACACTAACTCACAATATCCTTCCCTGACAAACGGACGGATTATCTCACGTATACAACTGTGGTTATTAACTGCCTAGGAAGAGTCGAAATGTGATCGGGGCTGTTAGAAAGTATCAATGCTTCACCCGTAACTGTTACAAGGACGCGGGGTCCTAGTAGTCTAGTAACTGCTACTATTGCTCAGTGGCCTATTGAATATGCTATTTACCTGGAGTGTATTGCAAACTGTTCATGTTTACCTGGTTTCTGTCAAGATATCACTAACATTAAATTGAGTCGTTCACAAAATGTGATTTCTTTATGCAAACACCTTATAACAAACAATAGTTTCAAGTTCTAGTTTTGTGAAACTACAAGATAATATTTCAAATAGACATTTTTACATCACTTAACTGTTTTTGTATAGTTATTATTGGCTCTTCAGAAAAACGTTTAAAAATCATGGATAATATACAGAACTTTGCAGGGAATAAAATAATTTTAAAATATACTTGGAATGATTGTGCATTAAGGCCTGTTTTTAAGGTACTACAATTTTAATTTACTTGTTTAATTTTTTTTTTAAATTTAGCTTTTAGAATATATGTAATAAGCTGCAGACTTAAACCAGTTTTATTTAGTATGGGTGACGAACATGAAAGATTTAATAAAGCGTAATAATTCAACAGTCTAAGACAAACTGACAATCCAAATGCAACTTATTTTATATTTAATATTGCACTAAGGCATTAAATATTATAGTATTGTATAATAGTATTAGATGTTATAGTATTGTATAATAGTATTAGATGCTATAGTATTAATATTATTAGATGTTATAACATAATATTATTAGATATATTAGATTTTATGGTATTAGATTTTCAGTATTACATATAATAGTAAAGTATTTGATATCCAATGGAAGCGGTATGGCTCAGGGGTAAGGCACTGTTCTACTAACTCCAAGGACTTTGGTTTGGTACAACAAAACTTATGATACAAACATAATACAAATACAAACACAATAAAGAAATACATAATAAAATAAAACAAGAATGTTAAATAATAGTATAAAAAAAAAATACAATACAACATAAGAAAGATAACATTGCAAAACCAAAACAAATTAATAGGCAACCAAAAATATGAGTCTAAACAATCACAAACTAAAGCCAGTGGCATTTGATGATTCATTGCCATGTTTCCTTTACTTAATAAAAATCGTTAAACTATAATAGGCCGATATCGTGGTAAATTTTAGTAGCCCTTTTTTGTATTTTAAAAATAGTATTCTCGAATCCAATCATTACAGTCAAAAATCCTTCGTAAAATCCTTAATGCTCCTTACTTTGTCACAAACCAAATCATCCATCAGGACCTCAACGTCCCCTATGTTGCCGATTTGGCCAGAACTAGATACCAATCCTTCCATAATAAACTTCCCAACCACCCAAACCAACTCGTTTCTAACCTGGCTTCTTTTTCACTACCTAATAATCCTCCTAGGCGTCTGAAAAGAAGATGGCCTCGAGATCTTCTCCTTTAGAAATGTTTTTGGAGTTCTATCAATGGGTAGATTCTCCACATGTTTGTATCATGTTATAATATAACTTACAAGAAGTTTACTTGATGTGTATATATGTATACAGTTATAAATAACAATAAATAATAGTATTTTTTGTATTTTAAGAAGAATAGAATGTTTTGTGAGCTTTCTAATCCCCTAATTATTGTCATCCTTTTGTTTACATTCGATTTTGTTACATTCCTTTTGTTTCAGTCATATAAAATATTGGATTGTTCAAATTTGGTGTCTATTCGTCGCGGTCACAACAATCTATATGCCTTCAAGTAATGTTTAGATCGTCCATCTTTCTTCAGCAAATGTGTAGTTTGCAATGCGTACTTTCTGATTTATTACGATTTTTTAGTGTGATATGTAGGACGTACTTGTGGGATTGTCATGCTTTAGTAGAGTTATGCCAATGTTTTTTCTCAGTTAATCATTGAGTCCGAAATGGTAGTGGTACTTGGCTGCATTCGATGGCTAATAGCTTAATATCATTTAAAACATATTCAGAGAGGCTGGTCTGAGCACGAAACATATGTTCACCTACGTACCTCAATTTGGGTTGATCGCAATGGTGGAATTCTGTGTACCATGGACATTGAAGCGAGTGTAGAAGAAAAATAACCTTCAAGGAATAGTTCCAGACATATTTCATATGAATCAAAAATTAATTATTATCCACGTTCTTTTAATTCCCCTAGATGTAAGGTTTATGGACCTTTTGATATTATTGTTGTTGTTTTTTCAATTTCAGTACGATGTGTACTCTGTGAGCTATTGACATAATAGCAAAAAGTAAGTCATATTATTTTTTCATGATACATTTTGCAGGCCCCATTCCCAGGCAATGCTGCTATCAAAAGTTGGTTCTAGAAATCTATTTTCTTTACGAACCTATATCTCAAAAACTTAATAAATGATTTAAGAAATGAATAATAGTTTTGAACATATACATTACTTATCCACCCATACCTGACTGGAATGCACCTTATACCCACAGGGTATAACATAGTATGCATTTCACACCCTTTCTTCCCCCTTAATTAAACTATGACAAATCGATAGCAACATACATATAAGATAAAAATTAGATCTTATATATTGAAACGTTAGACACCCCAGGTATAAGGTATTAACATAAAAATTACTAAACCTCCAATCATAAAGTTTCTATTGATATAACTTGGAAATTGACATGGGACAGAAAAGTATGCGTTACCCACAATTCCAACCTCAGCTATGGCCGTGCTGAAGAGATTTTTTAAATAAAATATGCATCATTTAGCTATTTAATACTACTAATACTGAAAATTTCTACTTTTTCAAACCTTTTCCCTTTTACTTGAACATAATTGAAAATTATTACATTTTTTACATTTGTATTCTCAATTTTTAAATCAATTAAGAACTAATTTAATTGATTTAAAAATTGAGAATCGCAGCTCAGCCTCATATATCTCATAGTCACATGTCTTTGTGGCAAGAATGGTAGGATGTCAAAAAATTATTTTAGCTTAAGGATAGTTATAATAAACAATTATTATCACGTTTGTTTGTTTTTGTTTTTTAAAGTGTTGCGAAAATATGAAAAAAAAAATTAAATCAGTGACTTAGCTTCAGTTATAGCTTAACTAATTATATAATATTGTTTACTCTAACTACGAAGGGACTATGAAGTGACTACTTTCACTCCACTTTGTGTCCTTAAGATTCGTCCTTTCTCCTTCTAGGACCTCCGGTATCCCTCACACCTTTCCTGTCTCCTGCCGCTTCACAATGCTCAGTCACTTGGGACCGGATGTATTCAAGTTCATAGCAATGAGCAGCTTCTCAATAAGGAACATGACTTTTGTTTTTTGTCAGATAAATATTCTTGACGTAGAATTAGTTATAAATTTGGTTTAATTAATCATAAAATTGCTAGAATATTAATTTCAGTAAAATTCAGACAAAAAAAAAAAAGCAAAATGGACTACTTATTCCGATAACATTAATAAGAATAAATATAATTTTGATCAGTTTCTTGAGACTGGTATTTATTTATTAAATAAATCAAATATCCTTGTTTAGTCTCGACACTGTTTATTTTATCAATAGTCCAACGTTTCGGCCAATTCGGCCATACTCAAGGACAATATTCAAATATAAATTCTCACCTCACATCACAAATTTAAAAATGTTTTGCAGGGTATTCTGCCCAGGTCATTAATTATAAGTCAAAATAACCAATTTTTTCAAAACTTCATTTATTTTTTAAAAAATTTAATTTTTGATTAATCAACTCTATCACTATCATATATACAAACTGAAGTTATAATTATAATTAATCATTAATCAGTAATTATAATTAATGAAGTTTTGAAAAAATAGGGTGATTTTGACTAATAATTAATGACCTGGGCAGAGTAGCCTGTAAAATATTTTTAAATTTTTGATGTGAGGTGAGAATTTATATTTGAAGATTGTCCTTGAGGATGATCATTATTATTGGTACGTGGAACGTCATGCTTATGCAGGCACTAGTTAATATTTTTTTTAGTAAATTTAATTGTCAAGTGTTTAAGTTAATTCTAATTCCTCAACTCTTTCTTACTTATTTCAAATGCTTGAAATTTTTCTTCCAATTAATCGATTTTTGAATGTACTCGTATTTATATTGGAAGATGAAGTTGACCGTATGTAATAGATTGTAAGCGGAAATTGCAGCAGGCCGTAAATGAAAATACAAAATTGAAAAAAAAAAAAAGGTTACTAATAAGTATTTTTTTTTATTTTACTATTTTGTACATTTATTTACCGCCACCTGGACAATCTTCCTACAATATACTCGAATTTATTTTTAAAACTTTATTGTTTCTTACCTTCCCTGAATCTTGGGAACTCTTTAATCTGGGAAGAGCGGTAGAAGTATTCAGTATGAGTAACAATTTCAAAATATTCTACAAGGTGTGACAGACTGACTAACTCTAACTTTAATAGTTGATACTTTTAACTTTTCTTGTTTACAAATGTATGACTGAAATATAAAAACATAAAGGTTAAAATGTATATACTGCTCTAATTTTGTACAACTTGTTATGTTAAATATATATATATATTTTCTAAAATCTTTGGCTTTTCAATATAATACTTTTTTGTCACTATTCTTATTTCCGTAAAGTATTTTTAGCCTAGAAGAATAATTAAATTAAATATCGATTACTTTCATAGTTTATATAAAATGGTTAATTATTTTAAATAAAACATTAAAAGTACTTTAAAGAGAGCCAATTTTAAAAATTCGACATTTAATTCCTGACAGAATATGAGGATGAGACCTAGCAGATATTAAAAATCATTTCATTTTTTATTGATGAATCGAGTTTAATAAAACCGATAGAGCCATATTTGATGAAAAAAAAAAACAACAACATAAAAACCGATTGTACATAATGTCACTTCTGATCAGTCCCTGTCACATCCCAGGTATATACTCTCTTTAAGCAATTAGAAATTTTGTCAGATGTTTCCTCTCTAAAGTGTAAACCAATGAAATTCTGTTACGCTGTAGGCCCATAATCAATAGCACTAACGTTTTATAGTTGTCCAAAATTTTTTGAGGATTCTATCAAACTTTCATACAATTTATTAAATAGAATAAATAATCTTCATCGTTTTAAGTTATAAGATATTTGTTGCATTATATGTTTTTATCATATTTATTAAATTATATGTATTTTAAGAGTTGTTGGTGTGGCTTGACAGCGATTGGGTACTCCTGGACAATGTAAGTTTTAAATTTTTCAAAAGTACAAGTCAAGAAAATACAATTGTTTAAGAATAAAACATTTTAAATGTTGAATAAATAAACAATTAAGTATTTACGTAAGCATCATAAATAAACAATATTTACTTCCAATAAGAAACACACGGTAATGTAGGCTGAAAAAGTTGATCAAAATAAGACTATAACATCTTTTGGAAATAAAAAGGAGTTAGAAGGAAAAAAAGAAAAGTAAAAGTAATGAAAATGCTCTGAAAAAGAAAAATGAAGATTTTAAAAAAACTATTAATAACATTTAAAGTCTTTTCCAAGAAGGGATAAACCGAGTGCAAGATACGTGGAGGAACATTTGAAGAAAACTGGATGTAATGCCACTAATGCAAAGATTGATCCTGATGTAAAATTTTGGCTTCATTGCTGTACCTCTGCTGATATTCAGTGCCAGCCAGCACCAGTAATATGTTGGATTGATTCGAGCGTTTTTGAGCATAATCGAGACTTATTATTAATATTATTACTTCATCAGCTGCTTCGTTCTCTTAGATACTAACGCGTATTAGAATTCGATAGTCGGTTATTTGTATAAAGTAAACTTGGCTCCTAGATTTGTAAACTTTTAATACGAAAATAGAGTCGGTTCCAAAATTGCACTGACATAGCACACGCCTTGGTCTCCCCTATCATAGATAGAGAAGAAAATACTAAAAAGGAAAAGAATAGAAAGGTGGAGCTGGGTCAGAATATAAATATTTAAAGAAAGGGAGAGAGGGAGGAGAAACTTTAATTATACATTTAGCCGCTTATATTTTATACCGCCCGCTCATAGAGGGCACTACTGTTTGTTCTCCGTTCTCTTTCAGTTGTTCTGTTGTCGTATAGCTGTATGTAGGTATATCTTATATTTTTACAATTTTATAACATTTGTAATTTTATTTTTTAATTATTTAGCTAATCAGTTTTCAAATGAAAAAAAACAAATATTTGTAAAAAGAAAAAGTAATATCACCATTAAATTGTTGTTGTATTACATTATATTTTAGAATTTTACAGCACATCACGAGGAGGCCCCTCACCTCCGTACTCAAAATAGTTTATTGAATGGATAGCTCATATGTAAAATTAAATATAACAGGTAACCTTAAAATACCAAAGGTAGTAAAAGGTAAGACACAACACGAATTACTTTTCTTTTTTACAGTAATGCACTCACTAATTCACTTTTTATTTCTGTTTTAGAGGGTTCAGAAAAAAAAAAAAAAAAATACAGTACTGCCAGCCGGAATGGGGAGGTTCCATTCTCTATGAGCCACCCTGGCTACCTTGCCACCATAACATAAACCACCTTCAGCGGACCCTGTATCTAATCTTAAAATGGCATTCGGCAATAAAAGATCAAATGTATATATAACTTTAGGTTAAGAAAATTTTATATATTGTATGTGTTTAAAAATAAATAAATTAGGAAGGTAAGAAAGGTAAAAATTACACGAATCAACACGAGGAGGCTCCTCACCTCTAAATATTTCTAGTCAATTCCCCATGGAACGGACCCATCAAAAGATCAGATAAGTATTTCACTGTGTGCCTACAAGTACCAATGGTAGAAAATGGTAGTATCCAATCTGAATTATGTAAACATACGTAATGCAAGTTATTAATTTAATGTTTTTTTCTGTTTTTAGAGGGATCCGAAAAAAAAATACATATAGGCACGAGGAGGCTACTCACCTCCAAATATTTCTAGTCAAATTCACATGGAACGGACCCATCAAAAATCAGATAAGTATTTCACCGTGTACCTTCAAGAACCATTGATATAAAAAGGTAATAATCAATCTGAATTATGCAGCCATACGTAATGCAACCTATTAATTTAATGTTTCTTTTCTGTTTTTAGAGGGATAAAAAAAATTATTAGCAGGAGGAGGCCCCCTCAACTCTAAATATTTCTAGCCAAATCCGGAACGGACCCATCAAAAGATAATATTAGTATTTCACCGTATACCTTCAAGAGCCATTAGTAGAAAAAGGTAGTGTCCAATCTAGTTTTAATTTTATTTTTTATAACTTTATGTTTATTAATTTTTTAATATGCATATTTATTATTTGTGTCAATTATTTCTTTTATTTGTTTTTTAATATTTATAATCCCTGACCTGGAGAAGAGAAAGAAATGCTTTATTCATCCATGCTGCCCAAATACATCGGGTTGCCACATTACACAGCATACTGATCAATCCGTGATCGGACATATATAAATTACATATTTTTATATGATATAATATAATAGAGAAATAACTTTTTTTTCCACAGTTTTCTTTTACTTTTCTTTTACTATTAATACCAGTCTACAAACTAAATACAAGTTTTTCAATTTATTCCGTTTGTCCCCTATATAACAAATATTAAAAATAATAAAGTAATAAATTTATAACTTTTTATAATTACCACATATACATTTTTTTTTTAAATACTAGAACGACAGAAGATCCCGGCGGTTCTCTCTTTACCACTGGTATTGAAGGCCAGTGGAAACTGAGAATGGGTTCGAGTCCAAACAGATTTATGAGAAAAACATTTTGAGTCATATTCAGTCCATTTTTTTTAAGAGAGAAGGGAGACACAATTCATAGAGGACATGCAAAATTATATTCTATTCAAATCTAAACAAAATCACACATTTAAAAAAATAAATACGGGAAGATCGCTGGTTGATCGTGAAAAAGGAAGATGGTCGGGGTTCAGTCAAAGAAAAACTAAAATAGTCGTAAAACTTATATTTATGTAAATATGAAATGAAATGATAAATAGTTTATTATTCTCGGACTAGGTCCCATTAGAACAAATGCAAAGGCAATTTTAATTTTATAAAAACATTTATTGGCCATAAAACAATGTGGCCACACTTAATTATAACTTATATACAGAGAGAAAAAATAGATTAATTAAAAAACTATGTAAAAACAAAAAAAATGTTAATTACGAAATATCTGTACTATTGGTGTATATATAAATGTACTCTCTTATCTCTAATACCAATGTCTGGCATGTAATACTACATTATAAATGCGTCATTAGAAAAAAATTATGTTTTTATTGATATTTAATAAGAAAATATGAATCCTTTTAAACAATAATTTTGAACGTGAATAAAAACTATAAAACCGTAGAACCACTGTTCTCAAATCACACAAAATTAATTTTATATTTGTATGAATGTTTCAAATTCAACATCCGCTTTACAACATTGCAATAAAATAAATTTATACAACGTGGGAAACTTTATAAAAAATGCGTGAAAGTGATCCGAAAACTGTGCGAAAGTCCTTCCTTGATCCGGAAGCATCAATAATGCAACAGTTTTCGCTGAGCGGGCAGAATGGCCTCAAACCAAAAGAATCCTGTCAAATGTCAACAGTTTAAGGAGTACCAATCCTAACATCTATCGGACCATTCCTGAGTCTACTCGGATTACAGTTAGAAAGTAGAAGTGTAAATTAACAACAAATTAAACAGTTCATTAAATAAAAAGGGAATACTCGAACTTGTAATGCTCTATTTTTAATACTTCGATCTTTAATTTTTTTTTAATAAATTAAACCTTTTTTATTGAAAACTTTCAATATTTGTGCACATCCATACAAAAAACAATAATAAATAAAATAAAATAAGTAAATACATATAAAAAATACATAAATATAAAAATAAATAATTTAAATCTATATATGAAGAGAAATAAATAAATGAAATGAACTTAATGTTAGTGTTCGTTCAGATTTCTATTGTCTGTTTTAAAATAACTAATATTTTATGATATGTAAATAGACTCAAGTATTTTTTCTATTGAATGTATTATTTTCTTTATGATTTATTGTATCATTTAAAGTATTGTATTATCAAAATCATATATGTGCTGGTTTTTTATTTAAATATTTTAATAACGTTTTTTTATTATTTTTTTTATAATTTATTTATTGTTATTTACAGCTGTATAAAAATATACACAACAAGTAAATTTGCTGTAGGTGACATAGTGACATGATACAAACATGTTGAGACTCTACCCACTGATAGAACTCCAATAACATTTCTAGAGGAGAAGATCTCGAGGCCATTTTCTTTTCAGACGCCTAGAAGGATTATTAGGTAACAAAGTCGAAGCCAGGTTAGAAACAAGTGGATTTGGGTGGTTGAGAAGTTTATCATGGAAGGAATGGTATCTGGTTCTGGCCAAATCGGCAACATATGGAACATTGAGGTTGTCATCTGATGGATGACTTGATTAGTGACAAAGTAAGGAGCATTAAGGATTTTGGATTGTAAGGATTGAATTCGGGAGGAATTTGATGGTTTAGTGGAGCCCCAAAGCTCAATTCCGTATGTCCAGATTGGGCTTATAATAGTCGTGTAGATCATTCTTTTGTAATGGATTGGCAATTTAGACCGTTTGTCTAGTAAATGTGCTAATAGTTAGAATAGACAAGCAGTTTCCTGTCTTTTTAGTCTTGTATGACAAAAACTGGACGTACTGTCTATGGCCTCTTCTTCAATCATTTTGGGTGATTTTCCGAGATCGTTAGAATCAATAATTTAATTTTAATATTTTAAAATACTTAATTAAATTTTAGAAAAATATGTACGGCGATTTTAAAGAATAATAAGTATTAAAAATAAATTGAATTGAAAACAATAAATATATTTTCATAAAACTTTATATTAATTTTATCAAGTCTTAAAAATAGTACTCACAGTATGTAAAAGTTTTAATTTTATCTATTGAATGTTTTGAAAGTTTATATAGATTTTTATAAATAATTGATAAATTTTTTTTTTATTTTTTGAAAATTACAAATGTATTCAAGCTAAAAATATAGGTAAATGTGATAAGATATAATAACAAGAATGATTTGTGAAGAAACCTGCCATTTGTAGATCTCCAATAACATTTCTACATCAGAAAGAGCCCAATCTTGTCGGTATATGAGATACCGAGAGTGACTAAAGGGTTCTATGACTGAAGCTGATATAAATAAAATAATTATAAATTACAGTAGAAGGTTAAGAAAATAATGCTATTAAAAAAAAAACATCTATCACAAAATAAATTTCTAAAATATAATAATATCCAAAAAATTAAAATCTAAAAAAAAGATCGAAACAAATAAAACTGATTTAAGAATAATTACTTAGAAAAACTAATTACTATGAAAAGAATTATCCTATATCTACATGTACCTGGAAGAGGGCAACGGATGGCCCCTATGTTTACTACTATCAGCAGTAGACAATGTCAGGTTAAGAGCGTTGAAGAAGACTGTAGGATTAGTCGTCTACGACGTAATAATAATAATAGAAATTATGTAAAGACATAAAAAACAGGTTCACCCACTCCTATTTTTATCCCTAAACAAACGCCTCCGAAATGTGAATATTGTAACAATAATTTGCCAATTAGCCATATCATCCAGAAATAGCCTTATTTTTAATCTTCGTCCAAGGCAGCGGATCTGTTCGATAGGGGGTAAGATCAACATTATTAAAGGATACTGTAGAGCAGTCTGTAGGTTAATGACCAAGAGTAAAGGTGATTTATTATGTTAAAACAATTAACTTCGTTTTTAAGCTTTTAAAATCAATGGATTTACCATTATAAATAAAACATCTAACAGAGGAAAAAAATAATAAAACAAATGTAAGCTAATTAAATAAGAAATTTATGGCATTGACGACTAGTGATGTTTTAAGCCATTAAATCTACGTAATGAAGTGTAGATAGTTGACCGTAGATTAATGATTGGAGAAGTTTGTCGGAGGGTGTGGTCAGCAAAGAACAAGATAAATAAATAAGGTTTTGTTTATTTATATTTCTTTAAATAAATATATTAAACTTCTCCAATCAAAAATCTACGCATGTTCACATGCCTTGGAAAATAAATGTTTTTTTCTATAAATTTAAAATTATGGAAATAAACGATAAATTAATTTTTTAAAAAAATAAAGAAAACAAACGCTTTGAGCGTCAACATCAGGAATAAAAATATCTTTGTCTTTGTATTGTTCTTCCTGAATCCTTTGTCCTGTATCGAGACAAATGGGGTCGTGGTGCATTTTATACCAAACGAATAACTAAAATCTACTTCTTTTTTTCAGTTTCGGATTTCAGGAATCCTTTCAACAATTAAAGGAGTAAAAGTGATTTCTAAAATAAAATAAACTTAGAGGAAAAAACGGCTATGGTAATCAGTTCACAGAGAGGAGTGTAAGCGTAAAGGAAAAGAGGGCAATAGAAAATAAAGGTAAACACGGAAGGGAGAGAAATGAGAGGGAAAACAATAGAGTGCGCTCCTGTGCCCTCGCTTTGAAGGCACTCTCTCTCTTCATTTCATGTCACAGCATTTTTTTCAGATCCTGGTTGGGTAGGGAGGGGGGGGGAGAGGATTTTAGCGCCACAGTCTCTTCCCTCTTCTGTCATCTTATTGAATAACAATATTTTTTTATCCTTCACTTCTGCGATTATAAGGTCAGTAGAATTATTTTCGTATTACATATTTTAATACGCTTTATAATAAAACCTATTTTGAAATTTCAATGACATATATCAAAATAAAAATAATTGAAATAAAAAATATAAATAGACATGAGACAACGGGTTATAAAAAAATATATAATGGAAACTACTTTTAAGCTTTAAAATACAGGAAATTATACATTCAGTTCAACTGACAAAACATTTATAAAACAAACGGTCTAAACATACAATAAATTACTAAATATTGCTTTACACGATTATAATTAGGCCTATATGGACTTAAGGTGTTGAGCTATGGGGCTCATATCCAACTCTTATCCAATCCTTACAGTCCAAAACCATCAATGCTCCTTACTTTATTATAAATAAAACCTCGATAACAAAACTTCCATAATAAGCTCCCTAACGATTTAAACTAACTAGATTCTATCTAACCTTGCTTTCGTTTCTATTCCTGATGTTAACGTTCGAAGCGTTAATTTTGTTTTCCTTAATTCATCGTTTATTTCCATAATTTCAAATTTTAATTTAAACAATAGTAACCAGTCTCAAGAAAGTGAAAAGATTAAATACAAATATCTTTTTTAGGGGGATCATATTTTAACAAATTTCCTCAACTTTAGATAATGTTCTATTAGGATTTTAGTATTGTTGGAAGTTTTAATGTGATATAGAACTCCGAAAGAAAAATTATTTTTGTTCTAACATTTTGAAAAATACAATTTTTTATTTCCTTTAACTATGGTTGGCAGTATCATCAGGTTTAATAAGTGACTATACATTGATTTCCTTAAAGTCATAAAAAACTGGAGTTAAATGACTTTTTTCCACTCGGCTCTTGTTGTAAGAGATGTTATTTGCAATGAATTTTTTAATTTCTAATGGAATAATATAGATTGTATTATTTGATACACTTAAGGGCAATTAAAATAAACCCCTTAACTTGAGTTTATTCAATCGCACTAAACAGGTCGAACTGTACACACTCCAGATAACTCGAGCAGCGTTGTATTTTATGCTACTATATTTTTTCAAACTCCAATATAATAGAGAATTGAAAATAACAATTTGATAGAAAGAAATGCTTTATTCAGTCATGCTGCCCAATTACATTAGGTTGCTACATTACACAGCATACCAATCAATCTATGATCGATATATACACAATATATATTTACATTATACCAATAAATTTTCTTTGTTTTCCCCTTTTTCCTTCACCATCAATACTAGTTCACAAATATAAATTCTGCAAACATTAAATACAATAATAACAACAAATAATTTGTTTTATTTTATTTCATTTTTTTTTCCTTTAACAATTTCATTACATTTAACAATTTATTTCATTAACTTCACAATTTTATTCTCCCTATCTCACACTCTCAGACCTCCCATTTCCAGTGATCCGCTATCCACGTTCGATCCGTTAAACAAATTTATCATCAGACAGGAATGTAAAGTCAAACCAAATACATATAATAGTCATCGAAGTAGATCAGTTTATACAAACTAATAAATTAATAAAAAATAAATACATAAATTTAGGAATAAATAAAATAAATAACAATGATTTATTCTCTGTAATAATCCTCAATATATAGCTTCAGTTGATGTTTACATAGGGAACTAGGTATTTTTGTGTTTGTTAAATTTTTTTTGGCCCAGATAATGTTCTAAATTGTGTTTTTTCATGTTTAAAAAAAAATTGATTTTTTTTTCTCAAAAAAACTGTGCGTTAAGGGGTTAAATAATTTTACACTTACATTTATATTTTTATTCCAAAGAAAACAGCTTTCTGTGATAAAGTCTTTAACTGCCGAGATTCAGAATTATTTTTTTTCCGTGATAGTTTGTTGTTGTTTTGATGTTTTGTTTTCAAAGAGCTATTAGCTGTTAACAAGAGGACAAGAGCTTGTAAAACAGCAATAAATACAAGAGGCCAATAACAAAATGCGGTGACGAACGACTCGAATTTAAATACAATGAGACGATCGGCCGCTGTCCTTAATCGTCCAACGGGAAAATGTAAATAATCTTTTCGACGAGATTTTATCGACGGGAGAATCGACTCTATAATGGTCGATTATATTGGTTATAATCCACTGCTGCCTATATCGAGGGGCCTTTGGGTTTCATGTAAATCGGAAACCTGTCGCCCACGCGCTAATTTCGAAGCAATCGATTTCGAGGACTTGTTGATCACCGATGCGAATAAGGTATCGATTCGGATTGCATGATGTAAGTAGTCATCTGCATACTTAATATGTCCTGAGAAAGAAAATAACAATGGAATCTGTGTGCGTCACAGATATCGTTCGTCGTTGTTTTCTTTCGTAAAATAGCCTGGGAAAGCTGGAAATTCACTTGACAAGAATATGAAACTGGGTATTTTTTAAGTAGATCATAACACTATGTCCTAGAAGAATAAACGACTTTCTTAATCTTCCCACTTGGCTCAGACGGGCCAACCCATCGTGCGAAAAGAACTCACCTACTGGCAAAGTCTCACTCTAATCCAACATTTTTCTGTTTGTTTAAAGTATTTATTTATGTTATTTTTAATTATATTTAGAATCTGACGCAACTAGAATTTAAATATACAACTACTAGAAATAACCGAGTGTTTATAGTTGAACTTATGAGAAGATGGCCGGGAGTACGGGCACTAAGGATACGCAAATAACTAAAACTTATTTATCCGTGCTGACGTTTCGACCTGAATTTTAGGCTTTCATTTGGAGAACACAACCAGACAGCAAATTTAATTCAGATAAAAATAAAAGCAAAATAATTGGAATTATACATGACATTAAATTAAGTAGATAGTTGTCAATACTAATAGAAACTAAAATTTAATATTTTAAAGCTTAAAAAATCAGTCGGTGCTCATGAAAACAAACAAATAAACATAATGAAAAGTGCGGAAGAAAATGTAAATAATGATATATAAATGGCAAAAACATTGTAAATTAAATAATGAAACGTGTGAAAGAATAGGATAAATATGATACAATGGGCAAGAAAGAAAACTGAATATATGCTATAATGGATATAATATGCACAGTAATACAGGTGAGTAAAAAGTAATAAGCTAAAATAAACATAAAATGTCCGGTAAAGTGAGTACGGAAGGAACAAGAGAGAAGAGATGTGTGGGAGGGGGAAGAAGGAATAAAAAATTTTAAATAAGCAGAGAAACTAAATTACTTGTACGGAGTTACCGCCAAGACGAAAATACGTTAAACAAAGAAGAAATAGTTACCGGGATATATATTACTAATTATGAAAGAGCGCTTAGATAAAATAAAAATGTAGAAAAGGTATGTAGGTTGTATTGAGCCGAAATATTAAAGACAATTAGAACTTTTTGCAAAATTATCTATAATGCTAAACTATGTTATTTGTAATCTTAAATACCTTCTTGAGATTGGTTAATGTTGTTAAATAAATAATTTAAATTTTATCCATTATAGTCTGAAATAACAAATAATTTACTGTGATAAAGAAATTTGAATAATTAAAAAAATTGTTTAATTGATCGGGGCAGATTAGCCTGTATGAAGTTGTGTTTTTAAATTATTTAGTTCAATAATTGTATTAAGATTGTCCCTAAGGATGGCCGAATTGGCCGAAACGTCAGACTTAAAGAAGATAAAATGTTATCAGACTATAATGGATAAAATTTAAATTATTTATTTAATGCTATATATTATGTTAATTTGAATTACAATATAATTTCAACATGTGTAGTCATAATATTTTATAATATAAAATATAGAAATAATTAGATAAGAATTGTAGTGTTTTTCTAAACTAACTATAAATGGTCCATTCTTAGTATTTATTGGTATATGTAGTACTTTGATAATTTAGACTTTTTTGGGAGATTTTAAGATAATTAAAATATTAAAATAAAATCATCTAAGTCATTCAAGGATTAAAAAAAAATTAACATATTTAGGCTATCTTTTTTTTTTTGACGTGACAACGTCTTATAAATCATTTTGCGGGATGCAATGTTAGAAAAAGTGTCCCGTGACGGAAGTAGATTGTTTTGTTTACATTTAATACAAAACATTATTGGATAACTATAGTAACCATTTAAACATTTTACTTATATAAACTTTTATTTTTGACGTGACAACGTCTTATAAATCATATAATATTAGCATAGAGTATACGTTGTCACGGAAATATGTCGCCTACACACAGGCCTACACGGGCACGGTTTTTTTGTCATAGAAATCAAACTTAAAACGCGAAAACTAGTCGTATATTTACAAAACCCACCTAATTGTGGTAATATTTTTTTCTAAAAACTCGTAAAACGATTGGAAACGTGTTAAAAAATGTATTTTTTCAAAACCCGCACTATAAGGATTTTGTTTTGAAACATTACTCTCCTTAAATTCTGATATTATATTATTTAAAATGCCGATGATTTGTCCAGAGTCTTCCCAACTGGAATAGTTTAAATTAGTTTAATTTCTGGTCGTGAGGAATGATTATTCAAAAAAGTGATTTGTATTTGTTTATCAACGTCTTAGCCAAAACTAAATAATTGTAAAGGGCAATAACTCAGAACTAAGAAAACGTTTTACTATAAACAGAAGAAATTAGTATATATTTACATTAGAAAGATAATAAGTCAAGCGAAAGTAGAAAGGTGTTTAATAGACAGGTAGAGAACAGATTTAAAGGAAATACTCTCACTGAAGTGGGAGTGGTTGGACTTTTGATCTTCTTGCAAACCTCTTCTATATATAATTTCCTTCTTACCTGTATCTCATATTTTTATTATTCACTACCAGTAATTATCCAAGCCATTTATCAAGGGCACCTTAACTTATTAAGGGAATATCTACAGTGATGTTTGATTGACCCACTTTTGATATTTTTATATCCATAATTTGCACTAGCATGGATTTTTAAATAATTATATATTGAAATTTACAATTATATTTACATAAAAATACATATAATAAATCTGGTGTTAGATTACAATGGTATGATACAGATATCCAGAGAAACTACCCATTGGTAGCACTCAAATATCATTTCTACTCAAGAAGATCGTGTTCTTTTCAGGCGCATCGGAATAAAAGAAGTAGCAAGGTAAGAAACTAGTGGGTGTGGGTAGTTACGGAGTTTATAATATAAGGATCGATATCTGGTTCGGGCTAGATCGGTTACAAATGGAATATTAAGGTCTTTATGGATGATTTTACTTGTGACAAAGTAAGGAGCTTTGAGAGTTTTACGAAGGATTTTTGGATACGAGAGGAAATCAACGGTTTAGAGTTGCCAAGATCGGCCTCATTATTATCATGTAGATCAGTCTTTTGTGATGGATTGGAAGTTTAGACCGTGTGTCTAGCAAGTGATGTAATAGTCGGAATCGACGAGCAGTTTTCTGTCTTTTCGGTCTTATGTGAGGATTCCAAGTTAGTCGTTTGTCCAGTTGTAGTCCAAGGAAGTGTATCTGTTCGACAGAGTTAAGAGGAATATTATTAAAGGATACTGTGGGACAGTCGGCAGGTTTATGTAAAAGGGTAGAGGTGATATGTTGGTATTTGTAGTTATTTATTTTAATGTCCTAATTTCGACACCATTCTTCGAGGGTTGTCATATAGGATTGGAGAGTTTGGGATACAGTGAAAGTTGCTTAATTTAAAAATATTATTTTAAAATCATACTTGGCTGTAATAGAACCATCTCTAAGGCTCAGTGGCGTTTTAACCATAATTAATTAATTTATCACAGAATTAAGCCTAACATTCTTATTTGGGGTATGAAAATTCTACTCGTCAACAGAAAAACGCATTCGCCTGCCAATTCGATGTTGGATTTTTAATCGTGTTGACACAAAGCTAATATTAAACCTTTCAGTGAGCTTCTTAATTCCAAGTAAAAGAAAAACAGACTATAAGCTGCTTCCAATGAAGTTGAAACCATTATCAAATTTTAGAGTACGCATGCACTGCATTCGGGATTTTCCTTTCCTAGATTTGGTCCAGGTTAATTTGTCCAAAAAAGTGTGTGTAGCCAGAAATGGTTCAATTGCAAAAAAAAAAAGATAGTTTATTGAAGTTAGCTCTAATTTGCTGTTCGTGATGTATGAGGGACATCCAAAAATCTCGACACTTTCGGACTTTTTAAACTCCTAAATGATAAGTATTCATAGGAAAATGCTACTCGTCTATAAAAGTTAAAAATTAATTAAAAATTACCTTATACAATTTTATTAATGAAATATGTTTTGCATTTTAGAAATTTACAGTTACTAATATTTTCCAACTACATACAATACAATACTTACAAATACAATACGGAAAAAATAATATATTTGGTCCTTAAAATGCTCCAGATTTTGTTAAATGTTTATTTTGTTACAGCCGTTGTAATAGGGTCTAAAAACGAATTAATTTTGCAATAATACTATATCATGTCCGCATTTTAAGTAAAAATTTACTCATTGATAAGTATGTAATCTGCCAAAATAAAAAATGTATATATTTATATTAAAAATAAAGATAATTAAATCTTCAACTTATATAAAATGAAAGATAAATAGAATGAAACATAATACAAATATTTACGTGGAGAAATAAGGATAAAATAAAATAACTAAAATTTTGAACTACTAATCACATTTATACTATTATGAACAATATTAACTCATTTGACCTGAGGATCCCCTAGTCCACACTATACCTCTTGCAAGGGGTAGATAGAGGAGGGCTCCTCCAGATTTCAGCGAACCCGCTTTTCTTCTTTTTTGGCACGACAGACCCGTGGAGGTCCAAGAATTTTCAAAAAACTTAAAGCTAAAATGTTTGGTGTCAAATGTCACGAAATACCGCGTTATTGTCTTAGCAGTTTTTTCTTGACAAATGGCATTGTTTGAGCATGAAACAGAAAAAAATCCTTTCTTTAGCTGCATAACGTGGGAGGTTAAATTAAATATAGGTAAAGCCTTATACATTTGTTGTTGTTGTTCTTTTTGATCTCCACTCACTAGAGATACTTTCTTCATCCACCCCAGTGGTATACCAAAGCATAGTATATGATTAATGAGTTGTGATTCCCACTCCAGTCGATTATCACATGCAGTATATACATTACACCAATGCGCGATGCGCTACAGGAATACATTAAGATATGCATTGGAATTAACATATCGATGCTCTGGTCTGAACTAATGTATCAAGAAGAGTTTGACACCTCTTAGCGTGAAATATGTGGCAGGAGGTGAATATTCATGAATCACAATCCGGATCTCAATCTTGGAATCGGATGTAGTAATTTAGAGATTTCTAGTCTAGGTTTTTTCTTTTTTTATTTTAGTGTTCTCCATAAAATATAGTAGTATGTTCCCTGCTGAAGATACTAAATGTACGGCTTCGATTCGTGCGTCAGGAAATGTTGTTCTTCTTAGAAAAAAGAGAAATTAAGGTACTAGTAATACAGGATGATTGTACATAGGAGTATATACTATCATATGATAATATAAAATACCTATTTTACTACTAAAATAAATAAAAACAGGAACATAATAGGTCTGTTCAAACATCCATCAAACAAGTGTATGTTCGGTCCCAAATCCTATACTCCACACATGCTATGCTTGTTGTAACAACACTAATGCATAGGAATCAATAGGCTACTGCCTAATTTTAAAAGACTGTGGTTTAGAGGGTTAGAAAAAAATATATAGTAAATTGAATACCATTTTAATTTGTATCTACGTTTTGGCGTGCGATGTAGAAAACCGTTCGGAAGTATTTTGTTCCACGGACGGTCACTGAGAAATAATTATTCCTATCTTATAATAGAAAATATAAAATAATTTTTATTAATTCCACAAAATGGTAATAAAGGCCTACTATTTCTTAAGTGCTGCTTCATCACTACTGAAATTGTCGCTCACATTATATCTTTAGGACCACAAGGAGCATCATATTTGTATATATCACATAATTTGTGTTCGAACATAATTTATAACAATGCCGGACTCAGCATGAATAAATACTAAGTAGTGTAGTATTCTAAGATGTAGAAAATAAAAATACAATCGATTTCATGATTGCTCACTCCAGCATCGATTTATGTTTATTTGTTTATTAAAACAATGACCGTGAAGATTTGTCACAAAATCCTTCATGATGAAAATTTATATTAGCTTTCCGGAGCCTGTTGAATAGTTTCGATACTTAGGACTCCATCTTGACAAGAGACTTACTTGGAATCCAGACACAAGACTGAAACGACAAGAAACTGCTCGTAGATTCCGATTGCTACAACACTTACTTGACAAACGCTCTAAACTTCCCATTCACTACAAAAAATTAGTATACACTACAATAATCAGACCAATTTGGACATATGGAATTGAGCTCTGGGGCTCCACCAAATTATCAAATTCTTCCCGCATCCAATCGTTACAATCCTAAATCCTACGTAAAATCCTTGATGCTCCTTATTACGTTACAAATAAACTCATACACAAAGACCTTAAGATCCCATTCATTGCAGATTTGGCCCAAAACAGATATGCGTCTTATCAGTCCAAACTCCTTAACCATCCTAACCCATTAATTCTTAATCTTTCGTCCTTCACAATCGCTGATAATCCTCCGAGGCGTCTGAAAAGAAGATGGCCACGGGACTTTCTAATTTAAATTAATGTTTGAAGTACCACCACATATTTACTTATTGTATTGTTTTGTACAGTTGTAAATTAAATTAAATAAATAAATTTAAAAAAAGCTTTCCCAATATCTAACATATTAGTGCCCCTATAATATTTATTCCGAGGTGCATGAAATGAAAATATTATCAAATTTAAGATCGTGCACTGCCTACCGATATATTTTAACTTTTCATTTCTCTTATATCTTTAAATTTATGGAAAATTTATCTATTTGTCAAATAAGGGATTTGCCTAGTAGCATGAACTGCGGTATCTACAGGGTAGATAGTAGAGCCGGGGACACAGGACAGGAGAGATCAAAGGATGTTAATTGGACCACCTTACCTGGGGCAGTGCGGTCGCCCCCTGCGGGCCAAGGTATTTAGCCAAAGGGACCAGACCCCCTAAATCAGCTTAGGGGGCACGGGTTTACAATATCCCTTCTCTGCAAATAATTACTGACCCATTTATCCGGCGGCTGGAAATAATTAGCAGTACAAACCTGTGATGATACCGTTAGCATTTACCGGTCAGTGAATGTCCACATGAATTCAATTCTATGTACACAATAGGATAGGATTAATAGATGTTCTGGATACATATCATACTTAGCCACCAGTTAATTTTAGTCATTAAATAAACAATCATTAAATTAGAGAGATTAATATAACTAAAATGTAAAACGGAAACGGACGTAGAATAAATATTTACCAATAATATTTTTTCCTCTTATACACATTAGTATTAGTGGCTCAATGCTTACCCAAAATATTTTATTAAAACAATTGAAAACTCATTGCTCTTAAATAACTTATTAACCCACAATCACCTATTTAACTATTATTTATTGCTTTAATAAAGTTAAATACCACCGAAAAATTAAAAAATATAAGTACACATTTCATTTTTTGTTCCTTATATTTTTATTAATACTACTCTAATCTAATCAAACTTACAAATCTACACTAATAATGTTTTATTTGTTTATATACGAAGTATATAAATAAATTATAGTATACCATGTATTGTAATGTACATAATATTACTTTAAAATTGTTTAATGTTCGAATTCAAAACTAAATTGATCAGGCTTGGCCTTTCAAAATTGATAGATAATCAAAATATTTTAGTCTAAATTAAAAACAAATTTTCTTTAAACATCGATTAAAAATATTTATTTAAAATAAAATATTACTGTTTAAAATAAAAATACTAGCAGAGCGTGGTTTCGATCCACGGACCTCTGGGTTATGGGCCCAGCACGCTTCCACTGCGCCACTCTGCTCTGAGTAATGGAGAGGGGCGAGAGTTTTCTACCTAAGGGATGTATGTGTTTGTGTGATACTATCAGGCTATGTATGTTTTCATACATAAATAATGACGCTTATAACGACCTCAAATAAAACAATGTAACGGTTATAGTGAGGAATATTTCTGGACCCATGATTTTTAGAGTTTTATCAATTACTTACATTATATGATTGGTTTTATCGGCAATCGGCTATGTATACCATTTATCATATATTGTATGTATTTTGATATATATCTCTGTTTAAATATTACCATTCTGACAACTATTAATCTACTATTCTTAATTGTAATATCTCATTGCATGTTTTAATATAGATATAACTATAAATTATATAATGATTGGAGAAGTTTGTTGGGGGGTGCGGTCAGCAAAGAACAACATAAATAAACAAAACCATATTTATTTATTTTATGCCGACGTTTCGACGTTTTAGGTCTTCATCAGGGCTATAGGACAAAAGAGATAACAACAACATTTAGAGAAACACACAATTGAAAAGGAATAGTATACAAAAAAATTTGGAACTATACAAAATATTGAATTGAATCATAAATGATAAAAAATTTATAACTGATAATTGAATAGTAACAAAAAAAAATTAATTGATTGATAATCGTGGAGTTAGATGGTAGGAGATTGAAAACAGTGAAAGATAAAATATAATATCATGTAGGTAAGAAGATATGTAGTGTCTTAAAAGTTAATGACAAGTAGTGTCTTAAAAGTTAAGTTTGAAATGAAAAAATAATTTTTTTTTAGGTCAAATAAAGGTTATTTGTCTAGCAGACATTTAAAAAGATTTCAGTGTACATTTTGATATAACATTAAAACCTTAAGTTAAATATATACTTTATAATAGTAATAAATAATGACTGTATGAATAGCTCACCATGATTCAGAGGCTTGGTTATGCAGTAGGTGAGGAAACAGGTGTTGTTTAAAGTAAAGGATGGATGAGGATTGAGGGATGATGGTAGGAAGAGCATTCCAAAAGGAGGTTCTACGTATGATGAAGGATTTGCTAAAGGATGCGTTTCTATGGGAGAGCATACATAAATCGATTTGGTTGGCTCTTAATGATCGTAGGATGAGGAGATAATGGATATAAGTCGGTTTTTTAATTTTAAAAACTTAGAATAGGAAAACACTAAGGAGGTATTTCCTTCGGGGAGGTAGGATAGAGCCACATCAACTCGATAAACCAACGGAAGACAAAAGAGCACCTGAGAAACCCGAAGAAAAATCATACGAAGCATGAGTCTTTTCAGTCTCAACTATATGCATTACACTCGTGCATATATCGAAACATCAGGGCATGAGACCATATAAGTATAAAAAACAAAAAAAAAAAGTGATGTGTTGAGGACCTGATAGCTGAGCAGGCTGGGGTCACAAAACGCTTGGTTTAGAAGATTGTGGGTTCGATTCCCACCTGGGCTGGTCAATATTTATTTCGTGGCGGCCCCGAGAAATGAACCTTGAAAATCCCAATCTGGGGCTGTATAGGCTCTCAATGGAGGACTTAAGCAAAAAAAAAAATGTTATATCAGCCTAAAGTGGTTGTGTTATAAGACTAAAATAATAATAGTAGTAAATAACATATGTAAGATTTTCCTTATTTATTGATTTTTCTTAATTTCAGATTTATTTGCTTTTGTAAATTTTTACTCTTCCATAATACGTTACCTTCTTATACAATAATTTGTTATCTTCTTTATTTTCTTCCAATTCCAATTTTCTTCCAATCCAAGGGCCTTCATCCAAACTAAACATTCAAAAATTACTTATCCCTACAATTATGATAAGGCAGCAACCACTTAGGGGTCATTATGATTTTCGAATTAGCAAAGGATAGTCTTCTAATTCTAAACTTTTAGGGCTGTACCCTCGACCACACACGGTAGTCAGTCAAAATATGTTTAGTGGTAAGTTCCGTTCCGCTAGTCTGGCATACGGATGGAGATCGCGGGCCATAAAATAACCATGGGTCAGGCGCGTATGACATATTCGAAGGCGCGCCAAAATCATCTTCTGTCTGCGCACATTTCTAGTTGATGATATTCAGAAGAGACGTCACTTCTGATTTATACTAATTTATTATCCGTAAGATTTGCTAACTTTCAATTTAATTTTATGTGTAATGAGTTCCATAGAGCCAAGGTAGGTTATCGAAGTTAATGCCGAAACGTCGACACAGAGTGAACGAAATATTTCCCTTATTTGTGTTTATTGACCGCAACCCCGACTGATTAAATCTTTAGTCCTTAATAAACGCATCTTTAAAAAAAAATAATGATATTCTTAAGTAAAATAATTTCATATTAAATTAATATTTATAATTAATAAAATGTGATTTATTAACTCATATGATACCTTAATATTTAATTAGGTCTGCTTACTTCAATCCATTTCCTATGTTTTTTACTGAAATAAAGAGGAATAAACCTAATTTTTTTTCTTCTACTTTCATTTCTGGTGTTATGCAATCAATTAAATGCCCATTATGTGTATAGTACAGGTACGTATAATCGATAATTTTGCCAAGGAAGAAATATATTTGTATTTTAATATACTTATCCTATTCCACTTTTCGAATTGCAAGTATAATAATATATACAAATAACAATACGGTTACGCCTCCTTCAGGCAAGATAGGGATCAGGTGGGAAGCGAACAGATCCCAGTGTCCCATTCCTTTACGACCCGACTCCCGCAGATTTGACTTTCATAAGCCGCAACAGTTCGGTTCTCTTAGGATCGTGCCCTATCCGTTGTGTACCGTTAGCTGAGGTGGAGTAGGCCTCGAGATCGCTGTCGGGTTTGTCATGCTACTTCTTCTTGTTCCGATGTCACGTATATCGGGAAGGAAAGAGTAGTATAGGTCGAAAAATTGTCGAAATAGATTGTGTTTTACACGCATGGCTGATGAGATAGTTAAAAGAAATATATTTAGATGTGGCGAGTTCTGGTAAAATAGTACAATAATTAATTATAAAAAGATTGTCCAGGTGGCGGACAAATAAGATACACAAAAGTTAAATTTACTCTAAATGTTCCCTAGATCTGAACTTTAAATGTTTTACCAACTTACAGAAAGCCGCAGGATAGGAAAACTTCAAGGATAGATTGCAACTTGATCGATTTGAATAATTTTCCCATTAATTTCAAATCAGTGATATCAGTTTTACGATCAAAGATTGTCTTTACTTACTCTGAAACAAGATTGTTTGTTTATCGTTGTTTGTTTTAAATTATCCCCTTGCTAGTTTCATTGTGTTACCATAACTACTGTGTTTTATCCCGACAAACTATTTCCAAATTTGCTAATAATGTTAAGTGACTTCATTAAAGTTCGTGGACTTAAAAAGATTAGCAACTCCTACTAGTTGGGTCAGGAAATGGCAAGCTGTCGTGTTTTGAGTTAGTTAAATCATATTATTACTGAGCATTAACGAATCACTGTTGTGTCGTCAATATCTCGATGTATTTCCAAAAGAACTTATTATACTGAAATAAATATAAATTTCTAGGAAATACAATAAGCAAAATTGTACGATGACAGAATGATTTAATTTAATAATACAGATACACAAAGAATTATCAGAAGATAGTTATGTTATGATAACTACCAGAACATAACTATTTTCTGATATTAGTTTATTTTTTCAATTTATTTATTGATATTTACAAATGTATTAAAAGTATATACAATAAGTAAATTTGATGTCAGTTATACAATGACATGATACAGACAAGTGGAAAATCTACCCATTGATACGAGTTGAACCCCGGTAACTTTTCTAGAAGAGAAGATCTCGAGGCCATCTTCTTTTCAGATGCCAATGAAGGATATCAGTTAATGAAGTAGTAGCCCGGTTAGAAAAAAGTAGATTTGGTTGGTTAGGAAGTTTATCATGGAAGTATTGGTATCTGGTTCAGACCAAATCGGCAACATATGAAACATTGAGGTCCTGATGCATGATATAACTTGTAAAAACGTAAAGAGCATTAAGGATTTTGAATAGTAAGTATTAGATACGAGCGAAATTCTATGGTTTAGTGGCGCCCAAAAAGCTCAAATTCGTGAGTCCAGATTGGCCTTATTACAGTAATATAAATTAGTCTTTTGTAATTAGTAAGAAATTTAGACCGTTTGTCTCGTAAATGTAATATTCGGAATCGACTTGTAGTTGTAGTAATCTTTTCAGTCTTGTATGAGGATTCCAAGTTGGTCGTTGGTCTATATGCAGTTGTAAGGGATCTGTTGGACAGGAATATGTTAAATAGTTAAGTTCGGGTCTTCGTTAGCTCTTTCCAAATATTCCTTTTATATCTTATTAATTTTTTTTTATTGTTTCTAAATTTAAAAAAATCATATAAATGCTCTTACATTGAGAATAATCTAACATTGGATATGTGTATGCACAGGGTGTCCTACTGTATATGTTCTCTGCCCATAGCCTATAATTTTTTTTCATTTCATTTTCAAAACCATCAATTTTCAGAGTCAAAACTGTGGCATGCGGTCTGTTTTTTTATGAAACATTTTTGAACATTTACAGTTCTCCTTCCAGCCTTTGAGAGTAAGGCAAGATGGAGAACTTGTAATTTACAATAGAATAGGTTATCTTTTACTTTAACTAACCTATATATGGAATATATAGTAAGGGAACGTATTGCAATCGAGCAAAATTTCGAATTCCTACTTCCGGGATAGCTGTCGTGAGATGCTACCCGACCTTCCCCAATAAGGTTTGCTCAGTAAGGGTTTAAATTAATTATGTAATTTAGAGGTAAGCCATAAATTACATAATTCATGTCGGCTTGAGTCCGGGATGCGAAAGGGAATTTTTCGATTGATGGATTTTACAGATTTGTTCGATTTTCATAAAAACGATTAATTGATCTTTAATATCAGATGGGTCTTAATCTTATTTAAATATTTCCAAGGCTTGGATACCGAATTTTTAAAATGGCTTTTAATTAAAGTACATTTAATTTTGTTTGTTTGGAAAAGATTGACATTTCACATTTTGCTAATAGTAAAAAGGTTAAATGTAAACTATGAAAGGATTAGATGATTAAGTTAAGATTACTCAAGGAAACCAGGGAGTACCCAGGATCAAAACTAGGAGTGCAAGCCATAGTCGATCAGGTTGTGACATTTCAGCAAGGAAAAGGAGAATGAAACCACAATTTTAATAACATTATATATAATTGCAGCTGTGATTTATTAGTGATTACAATTAGTATTCCCTTGAATACAGTTTTTTTTTATTAAATTAATAATTTGTCTTCGCTCCTAAGGGGGACGTGGAGGGGGGGGGGGGTTTCAGCTGGCCAAAGATTTTATAAATAATAATATTTGCCATATGAAGTCATAGGTTGTAATGGAAAATGCCGAAAAAGTGTAAAATTTCTGAGACGAATTTGCGCATATAAATGCGCAATGTGCCAGTTCGTTTCAATAATTCATCGCTATATTTATTAAATATTTACTATTTATTTATTCCATTAAATTTAAATATAGTTTCAATTGACAGGATAACAACATTAAGTCATTCTTAGCATATTCAATATTAATTCTATTAAAATTCATCATCAAATAAATATACATTTTATTCGACAATTATATTTTTATTTATCTTCAATACATTTTTAAAAGGAAAATGTTAAATTCTAAATCGAAAAATATTATTAAAAGTCCTTTTTTAAAAATTGAAGTTAATCAATATGTCAACTGAACGATTCTTTAAGGAAATGAGCACAGAAATGTACTGTTGCATTGAATAAACAAAAAGGGCTGTTTTGAAGTAAGCAGGAATTAATTAATTTCAACTCAAAGGAGGGAGGTAACTGAAAGTAGAGTCAAAATCTAAGTCCAAATTTTACTTTCTTGGTTTTGTTGCATTTTAACCTGGTTTTCTATCCACTTCAGAAAGCCCAAAATCCTTACTGAAATAATTAATAATTAATAATTCTAAATTATTGATCAACATCTAGCAAAATTAGATGCTACATTGAAACTGTGGCCAAAGTACATTTAGAATAGAGTACCTATTTTATTATTAGTGACATTGAGAATAATAAATTGACTGACTGTTCAGAAACAATATCGGACAAGAGAGGCCTACCCTGACGGGGGGCCCTGGGCAGAGCCCCGATCGATGGGGACTCAAATCCCGGCGCCTACTAAAATTTTAATTGCGGGCCTGCGCCCTCCAGGCTGCCAGGCCGCTCCTCCACCTCCTGCAGGACCATCTTGCTTTGCCAAAGATAACCAGGCCAGGAACAGAATACAGGATACACTCCAGAAACATATCCTAAAGCTTTCAAAATATATAGTTTTCAAGTCTATTTACATGTAATCGATATTGCTAAAAAAAGAAAATTATATTTATTGGATGCCACAATTTCAATTTAATAATCATAGTTTCGTGACATAAAAAAAAAAAAACTTCAAACTGAGTTGCAACAGTTCAATAAGTTCCTAGAATGAAAATTAATCCCTTATTGTGAAAAAAGTAAGAGGATAGATAACATAAAATAAAACTGAGCCATGGCTAAAAATTATTTAAAATAAGAGAACATTTATATAAAAATGAATAAAGTAAATTAGAGAAAATAAAAATAACATGTACAGCGTAAAGTATAAATAAACAAGAATTACAAAAATTAAGGTCGAGAAAAATAATGAACAAAATAGACCACCCACCTTTTTGAATGACGGAGACTAAGAAACTAAAGAATGTGCTTGAGACGGATGTAAAGTATTAACAGGGTAGAGGAGTGGAGTAATTTGATGGCTAACAAATGATGCTACATTTGAAAGCATTACTCAGTGTATAATGCGTGTAGTGTGCAATATCAGTGCTTTAAGCAAATATTCCAAAAGTGATGTAGGACCGTCGCTCTCTAAGGGTCACATCAACCCAATGTTCCAGACACTAACGCTCTCTACAGCTCCTATCAGGTAGCAACAGTGTCATTAGTGACCAATCATAACCAGTGCAACAGACCCATTTTTAACCCTAGTTTTTTAGTTTTAGTTATAGTCCCATCATGAAGCCTCCTTAAAATTTTGCCCTGCTACAGTAAAAGGAGAAAGATCATATATTTATACTTACATGAATATATTTATTTATGTTCTGTTTTATTTTGGATTATAGGGGTTCTGAAAAAAAAGTATTAGTGGGGCGACGGGTCTGGCCAGGATTGTATTTTTTTGTATGTTATATAAGTATGTATAAATATACTTTAAATTTTGTATACTTATATCTTTGAACTACTCCTACTAGCAACCCAATCAAGGTATCGTGGATTCAGATCATAAAACAGAAAAGAAAAGACTTTAGGCTGTGTCTCTTGAAGGAGGAAGACAGACCAAAGATACTACCGCTTGTTTAACATAGGTTTCTTCCAACAAAAGTTTTGATTATCATCAATAAGGGCATATGCGCATTATAATTTTACTACTATAAATGAGTGTGAACCAGGAGGACTCTGGCACCCACAGAGTTGACTCAGGCTAATTTAATAGAAATAAATAGTAATCTCCATCAGCCGGATTTGAACCAGGCCCCGGAAACTAGAGCCGGTATCAGAGAGGAGGTACGATATTGGTGTTGTTACAGATTTTCATTTGAATATGGTATGTGGAAAAAATACGAGCATTTTAAGTAGTGAAACTATTTCTTACCAAAATAGCTTTAAAAAAAATTAACGAACCAGCATCTGAGGAAAAATGATTAAACTAATTATATTCCGTAACCGTTTTCATAAACAATAATTTTTTTTTTACTGGAGTATGTTACTTAGACTTTAATGTATGTTTCTTCTAAATAAATTAAAAGGAATAGGACCGGGCGTAGTTAGTTATATATTTTTTTCTTTCAATAATGTTTATAATAAATTATATTATAATTTTGCTGTTAGTATTGGGGAGTGGAGGTTTTCAATGGAGCACAAATTAACATTATAATACAATTATTATATAATAATATATAAAATTACTATTATTACGATTTATTTTTGAAATTTTACATATAAATTCGGTAGAACAACCAATATTATACCACCACCAAATTTAGCCACTGAAAATCTATTCACAGTGAGATTTGGATCTATTTAAAAAAAAATAAAAATGATCGAACCCCGGATAAAGTGTCTGATATCGGTGTATTTACCTTCTATCAAATATCGTTTTAATAAAAAAAAATCTGAACCAAAAAGCATGCAGTAGTTCGATACAGGAACATAGAGGCGTACTGAAGAGGTCTCGTACAGCGAACTCTATGAATATTTAATAGACCTGCCGACCGACCGGCTAGGAGCTGCTGTACTGCTAGGAGGTCCTGCTTGGAGGTGCTGCTCGCCGAAAATGGTAGAATTAGCCGAAGCTGGAGTCGCTAAACAGGTCCGTTGACCCCCCGCACCGGTGAACTGTTAGTGTAGGGCTCGAGCGGAGACTAGTTCAGGCAAGATTTACGGCTCCAGGTTCCAGAATATATATTCAAGAAAAATTAATTAGCGCCTATAAATACATCCACGAGCTAAAGGCGTCTTTATTTGTCCTCATATCTTAATAGTTTTCACCGCTAAAACGTTTTTTTCTTCGGTTTTTTCCACTTGTGGCTAATTTCTTGAAATATCGACTGCAAATTATTTTGATAATCGATTCCTAGAAGAACCTGTTTTTCAAAACCTACACCACTGGAGACCTTTTGACAAAATCAATATCGGCATATTCAATTCGGATCATTTTTCATGTTAATATATTTTATTGAAGACAATTAATACAAGCTACCACAAATCAAGGTCATAAGTTTTAATGTTCAAATATTCAATCATATAGTATACACAGAAATGGAATAATAAAAGAAAAAATGTAAATTATAACAACAGTATTCACTAAATTAAAAGGAAAAAAATTAATTTGAAATAATAATATTAAGGAAATATATAAAATAATAGAAAATATTATCATGATTTGTATAAATAAAAGTATGAATCTAATAAAATAGAACTGATCAAATAATACTACAATATAATAATAATAACTTATGTACAAGACAAAAAAAATATATAGTAACAATAAAATAAATATACATTCGCTCATTTATACAATATTTACATTCTGTAAGGGAACTCCCAGCAAAGCCTTTCCACCCCCGTGTGGATGACAAAGCTGACCTCTAAGAGATCCCAGCGCTTCTCTCCCAGCCGCGTCATTAGTACTGAGAGACAGTTTAGATTGAGTGAGAGTGCTTGACCGAATAATTTAGCTTTATATAGATTCTCATATTGTCATGAACATGAATAAATTTATGTTTCATTAAGATCATTTCTCTTTTAATGTTTCTAAATGACAATGCATTAAATTATTGTTTTAAAACATTAATTTTGTTTATTTAGCGCACTTGCTCAGCCTCCACTGGCCAACTACCAATGATGCGGCGAGAGGGATGCGCTGGGATCTTTTGAGCTCTGCTCTACCCCTCACACGTGGGAGATAGATTGGGCTCAGGGATCCTCAGGTCGATTGTGTGAATATTGTATATTAGATTGTAAATGTGACTAGAGACTATATTATTTTTAGACTATATTATATTATTAAATAAATGTTATTTTATTTATTTATTTTTCATACAGATAGTTTGATTATGTTCATTTGGTTTATTCTTCTGTTTGTATATATTTTAAGAGAGTTTTTTTTATTAATTTATTCTATTTTATTTTAGTATGCATGAGATCATTCATCATTATTATCTATTGCCCACAACTGTGTGGCAGATTGTAATATCTATCAATAAATAAAAAACTAGTAAAAAAAAAAAAAAATTTTAAAATGGATTTAGTGAATGACACAATTTCTTCCTTATTAAACTATAATAGTTTATTTCATATCATACAGCAACGTTTCGTTGTTTTGTTGAATTTGTTTTTTAGCAGCCTGAAGATTGGGGAAATCTCCCGAAACGTTGCTGTATGATATGAAATAAACTATTATAGTTTAATAAGGAAGAAATTGTGTCATTCACTAAATCCATTTTAATTCCATAAGACTCTTCCAGTTAAAGGATTATTAAATTTTAAAAAAAAATTTTGTTTCATTGCTATTAATGAAACATCTATTAAAAATTTAATTAATTTCCAGTTAACTAATTGAACTAAAATTTGGAAAAAAATAAGGTGTTAAAAAGTACTCCTTTCCTTTCTATTTTGAATAAGAAACATATAAATATCAAATAAACAAAACTTATTAATTTGTACTGACGTTTCGAGCTAAATTTCAGGCCTTCAGTTTCCAGTTTCAGGGATTAACTTTTGATTTTTAACGAAAACTTCGCCAAAGTCACTCGATGAAGGTCTGAAATTCAGATCGAAAAGTCGTCACAATAAAAAAGTTTTTTTATTCGTGTATTTTTGCTGAACGCAAATAAATAAGTATTCTGAACAATAAATAAATAAGTATTCTTAATATGTTTATTAAAAAGAAATTCTTAATTTTACAAAAAGTTTGCTTAACACCATCATGTCTTTATTTTCTATTTATTACAACAATAAAAAACGCTGAAGAGCCTATCTGAGTAGCCTCAGATAGGCTCTTCAGCGTTAATTATATAGAAATCTTAAAACAAATGATAACTGGAAATGTGAAAGCTTTTTGGATTTTTTTTTTTGACAGAAAAACAATAGGACAATTATTGTTAAAAAAAAATTCAAAAATAATGTAGTTGGATTCAAGCTTAGCCCAAAAACTAGTAGCATATAGGTAAGGTTTTGATGATAGCTCAATCAAAACACTCCATTTTTTTTGTATAACTAGAGAAAACAAAATTTTTGCAATTTGTATGTACTTGAATCACATTTATTTGATGGTTTAGAATCAGAGACGAAGAGTTTTTTTTTAAATAATTGTACTACTCATGATGTGTTATATTAGAGAATATTGAACCGCTTAGAACAACGTGATATAATATTTTTCAAACTCGGTTTTTTAGTTAGGCTTTATTGCTATATGTATTTATGTGTTTACAAAATAGGGAATTATTACATATATATATGTATGTAATAATTCTGTAATAATTCTATTCATTCATATATAATGTGAGAGCTAGGGCAATTTGTCTAAGAAAGATGTGACTGGATGATGAGATGACAGACTAACGGTGTATTGATCGATATTTGCTTAGAGTAATTTATTACAACAGTGTTCTCTCCTTGCCCATAAACAGATCGATTCATGATTCTTCTTCGATGTATCGATCCTCACTACCGGTCGTTCTTGGCTACTTTCTCTCTGCCTCCACTGGCTCTTATCTCTGTCCTCTAGTAGAAGTGTTTAAGACAACAACTATGTCCATATTGAAACATAAGTAAGCTTTCCTCCTCAAAACTGGTGGAACGTAGAATTGCTGTGTATTTGAGATATTTAAAGATTTTGAAATTATTAATTCTATAGCTCGGAGGTAAAATACTTTCAATAACTTTACATGAGAACACTTTGAACAATTGTATTTTTCCGAATTAAAGTATTCTGGATATATTTTTTAAAAATCATTAACCCTCTTTACAATTTGTTTTGAACATATTTATTTATATCTCTGTTCTGAAAAATAGAAATATCCTTATGTACAAAAGAAAAAAAATATATAAATAATCTAAAAAAAGTCAACAAAAAAAAAAACAAAAACAGGAGGTATAATTTATGAATACACAAAGATAATAAAGTGATACCTCTAAAAATATAATTAACTAAAAATACAATCTATAAAAAATTCTTTAGGAACAATATAAGAAACATAGAAAAAAATCGGTCAATAAATAACAAATAATCAATATATTTTTTGAATTAACATACCTGAAAAGAAAAAAATATATAAAACAAAAATACCATTTACCATAAGTAAATTGAAACATTTTGAAAAATATTGAAACATTAAACCGCTAATCACTGAGTAATCACATATGCACATAAAAAATAAAATAAAAAAAATATATAAAATAAAATAAAAAAATAATAGAAAATGAAATAAATACGAATGCGAGTCAATAAATGTTAGGTAAATTTTATCCTGACTTTAGGGAGATTCATAAAAAGTGTAAAAATATAATTCACTTTATCTTGATGGCATGGTTCAGGTATTAATGAAAAAAAAAAACTTAATACATTAATAAAGTGCTGCCTTCGTCTAGGAATGATACATTTATATCAATATTTTTCTATGTGATATTAAAGCTCAAAAACTATTATATAAAAATATGTAATAAAACGAAATTGGCAAAATATTAACATAGTATCTCTGGCATGCTATACATATCCATTCTCTGAGTAAAATTAGTAATTTTTTTAGTATTAAGTTTTCCCATTCATTAATTAAGTTAACCACTACATTAAGTCTAGCAGTTATTTTTGTAAGTCCTCTTGAACTAGCCTGTTAGCGAGGAGAAGAGAGCTGTATCCTGCGCCTTTGGAAGGGAGTTATCCTGGAAGAAGGAAAGTAGGCCCCGAAGACTGGTTCCAGCTTCACTAGATGATCCACCCGCTGAGAGGATATTTAACACTCTTCAGATTTATGGCCTCTTAAGGCAACGGGGAGCTGTCACAGAGCTTCTATCCTTAACAGCTTTAAGTAGGCTTTGGAAACGAAGCGTTTTCAAATAAATATTAAGAGTTTTATCAATAAAAATTAATATTATTTAGAATGAATATTTTAAAAATATGAAACTTACGTATAACTACGCTATTATTACTACGCTAAAGTGATGTATTCCATGAGGCCAAGAGGAGAAAAAAAAAATCAGTTCTTTCCCATGGAAAAAAAAATAGTGACCGTTCCGAAGAAACAAAAAAAAATATTTTTAATTTTTTTAAGTAAATAAAAATCTAGATAATGTCTTTATAATCAATGATCCAGTTATACCAAGAATATACAAGGGATACAGTAAGTAGTTTTTTTTTGTTTCGTTTTTTATTAGAAGGTATTCACCTTACGATATAATATATGGCTTTATTTTATTTGTTCTATTACATTGTTTTATTTTATTAGCTCTATTTTATTTTATTTTATGATGGTTTATAATTACATTTTTTTTTTATTTTACTCTAAGGCTCTAAAGCCTAATTTTAGCATCCATAGTATTATAGTTATTATCTATAAGTTAATTGTTAAAAACATAGCACTTAAAAAAAATTGAAAACTTCCCAAGACGTAAAAAAAAAAAGAAGATATTCGTAGGAAAAACAAGCCTAATTTTAGCATCCGTAGTATTATAATTATTATCTATAAATTAATTATTAAAAACATAGCACTTAAAAAAAATTGAAAACTTCCCAAGACGTAAAAAAAAAAAAAAGAAGATATTCGTAGGAAAAACTATCTGGCTTATTTTATTTCTTTATTTATTAGTGCAAGTAGTAAATATAAGGCATAATGAGCCTCGTTGATTCCTGCCTCTCCAGTGACAACCCGAGGACACCTCAGTTCCAGACTATCGAGTGCTCGAGGACCAAGGACCAAGGATAGAATAATTGCCTCCTGTATCCTTTATCCTGGATCCTCCCTCCTTCTGCTCTGATCAAGGTGAGCCAGGGCCGATCCTTTCTTTCACTTCCTCCTTTTTTATTTCTTCATTTCTGCCATCTTCGCCTGTCTCGGATCCGCCTGGTCATAACGTCCTTCGCGGTGGAGGTCATGATAGCGTTGTTCGCTGATGGAAATATAAATATAGATTGAAATGCGGTCGTAAACGACTTCTTTGATTGCAGAGGCTTCTTCTAGGCAATGAACAACCAAGAGGGAATGTGCTTCGAGTATTATTGTAAATACAATTTTCTCAATCTGTTGTTATAGTTCATGTGTTTACTCGATAACAAGAGAAGAAAAATAAAAAAAGTTATATAATGTATAATTTCATCTTATTTTATTCTATGTGTTTCGTTCAAACTCCTGTTCTGTTAAGGAGAGTTCAGTTAAGGAGAGACATGGAGTCTTTACCCCTAACATACACATATAATTGCATATCGCTGGCAAAGTCGAATAACACAACCTCTTTAATCTTTAAGTCACTTAAGGAGGAGTACATAATATCCATATATGTTACAGTATATAATATTTCGCCAATTAATTGATCATAAGATTAGAAAAAAACATATAAATGCAAAAAAGGTTGAATATAAAAAAAGGTAGATAAAGTCTCTATTTGGATTTTTTTCTTTCTTAATAATGCCTGAAATATTGAAACTTTGAATCCCAGGTAAGCAATAAATTAAGGGCTTCCGTAAAATTCAGTAGTATCAACAAAAATCGTAGTTAGTTAGTTATTTAGTAATTTATTAATAGTTAGTGGTTATATAGAGATAACAGAGCCCCACAAAGTCCCCACACAAATTAGACTGACTAAAAGTAGGAATTAATCGATAAATGAAATTTTGAACCGACTATCGAAACATACATTAAGGTTATCGATAGACACGTCAAGAACTAACACTACTTATACACGATATTCACAAATAATGAAGTTATTTTAATTATTTATCTATGTTGTTAATAAAAAAGAAAAGTAAAACTGTCCATGAGCAGTGCATATCCACATCAAGCTCTTCTCGCCCCTTGGGTAATGGTAGAAGTATTACACATTGCTTTGATAGTACTATCAGCAATTAAACAAATCCTGATTAGATGACAGTACTATCAACAATTAAACAAATCTTGATTAGATGACAGTATTACCACGACAGCAAATGCATTAGTTTACACGATGGTAGTGGTGGTAAAAATCACTGTCACTGTGGAAAATAGTCTTAAGTAAAGGACGAAGACAGTAAGTGGAAGTCCGAAGGGAAGGATGCAGACCTGACCTGCCTCACACCTTCCTCTACGTCCTTTTGTTGTGCCATCCATATTCCCCTCTTCTCTACTGTCGGGGTTATATTCTTTTATTTTACAGTCTCATTCCATCGGCTGCTGGGTGTAGAACCTTTAGTCCTTTGTGGTCTACGACCAAGACCTCTGCGAATTTTATTTCAGATATCCCTCAGTAGTCACAAAGAATAAATTAATACCATCAAACGATTAAAATATCTTAATTATTTCTATCTTGAACACGAAATTAAATTATGAACATAAATATCTCTCTAAAAATTAAGACAAGTTTCAGAACAACCCGAAATCAGATTTACATACAACACATCAAGATATCAGAAATGTAACTTTAATCACTATACCGTGAATATAAGATCGGGGAAATAATTGACTGAAAGAAAACGAACTCTCTTTCTGATCGAGTATTAGTATTCCGATAAAGGAATAACCTCTAGGAACTCATTTGAAACCTGAACTACAGTAGTGAAGGAAATGAAATGAAAAATACTTAATTATTTTGCGATTAGTCTCCTACAGAACAATTATAAGGTTATTCAATAGTGTGGCACAGTGAGGCTGCTCTTAATTACAACTTATATATAATTGCATATCCGTAATTTTTGGTGCAAAAGAATAAAATAAATAACAAAATACACAAAAAACAAAACAAAAATGTAGTCACAATGTTTACAAATAATAAATGATAGTAAAAGGAAGATAGTCCGGGTGCGGTAAAAAAAAAACAAAAGAAAAACTCAAATAGTTCTAACACTTTTTATATTATTAGCCAACGTTTTGCTCCACGTTGCATAGCTTCATTAGGGCAAAAAAAAGGAACAACATCTTAAATTATACAATTTAAAAAAATTGAATAGTGAAGTTTAAAATCTAATAATCCTCACTCAAGACTGAAAAGACAGGAAACAGCAAGTCGATTTAGACTTTAACAGCACTTACTGGACAAACGGTCTAAACCTCCTATTCATTACAAAAGGCAGATCTACATGACTGTAATAAGGACAATCTGGACATGGAGTTGAGCTTTGGGGCTCCACTAAACCTTCGAATTCATCTCGTATCCAATCATTGCAATCCAAAATCATCGTAAACCCTCAATGCTCCTCACTTTGTTACAAATAAAATCTTACATAAAGACCTTAATGTTCTATATGTAATCGATTTAACCCAAACCAGATATTACTCCTTCCATTAAAACCTCCCTAACCACCCAAACCTACTAGTTTCTAACCTTGCATCCTCTTCCATTCCTGACAATCCTCTAGATTGGAGTGTTACAGGTGGGTAGAGAAACTTACACACCTGTAACACTCCAATTTAACTGAGATCAAATTTACTAAATGTATTATAATGTATAGTTTTAAATAGGAATAAATAAATAAAAAAAATTATTAAAAACAACAAAACGTTATAGAGAATTAAAGAAAACGGAAATAACAACAGATAAAAAAGAAATATATTATACATGCACACAAGAGTGTGCCTGTATTTTATTTGTTTGTGTGGCTTTATTTTATATTTCTTTTTTATCTGTTATTATTTCTGCTTTCTTAAGTGTCTAAAACCTTTTGTTATTCTTATTAAATTTAAAGATACACTACACATTTTGTTTTAATTCTTAATAATTATTGTTCCTTTTTTACCTCATTTAAGTGTTTGTATCCTTTTAGATGAAGCCCTGCAACGTGGGGGGAAGCGTTGGCTCTTAATATAAATTGTTTTTCTTTGACCCCACCCGAACCATCTTCCATTCATTATTATACATGGTCAACCATCGACCTTCCAATAAATGCTAATGTTCATTATTTGCATTATCTATAGCATTATACAATTGGTCCAGTGAAGCAAGAGGTTGTTAAGAAGAAAGGTTTTAAACGAGGTAAGTGTTGATACACCACGTATAGTTGAGGGAAGGAAGTTTTAGCTGCAACAAAAAAGCATTTGTCAAACATAGCAGTTCGGTGAGGTGGAGGGTATATTTCAAATAAACGGAACCTGGTAGTACGGGATTGAAATGCAGGTTTTGTGAGATATAAGAGGGGTTCTGAGTACTAATTACTAGGAATAGAAAGAAATCCAGGAAATACTGGCATCGGAAGGATGGGTAGTCAACTCGATGTCATTATGGATCATATACGTGATTCCCAAAACAAATCGTATTGTCCACCGTATTTCAGCCACCATAGTCAAAGGGGGAGTAACAAGAGAGCATGTTGGTGAGTTTAAGGTTGAAGGAGATAACGGATCCTATTGAATTGCTTGAGGGTAGCAATGGGAAATTTGTATAATGTATAGTTTCGAACAAAAGTGACTCCAAGATTTATGCCTGACGTGTGGAATGAGATAGAGAGTATTGTTTAGGATAAGAGTGGGAGATCCTAGAATCAATTTAAATAGAGAAGGAGATTCAATTATTATTGCTTTAGTCTTTAGGCATTTAATTAGTTTATTGTTGGTTTCCCCATAGAATTAGTTATTCTATTGATATAGTAAAGGCATAATGAACGATTAATCAAACATAAACAAATATCTAAACATCAGTATGAGAGTTGACAAATAATCCAATAGCACCCTTAATCTACGTCCACTGGCTTTTATTACCGGTAACGAAGATAAGAGAAGTTATCGAGTCCTGCTGCACCCTCGGTAAGTGGAAGATGGTTGGTCGGAGTTCTTCAGGCTAAGAATAAATATAATACAGAACTAACACTTGACAATAAAAACTATAATATATTTATATAACAGAAGCAACATACTTACAAAATTAAATAAAAAATGTGGATATTAATTTTATTAGAAGCTGATTCTATATGAACTTGTATGGATTGTGGAGCTGAGGTGGTTTAAAAATACTGGAACAGGTATCGCCTCGAGTGAAATAGCTCTGGGGTGAATCAGCGAAGGATGCTCCATCGAGAGGCTACTTCGAGGGGGGAGGGAGAGACCTGGTCTCCAAGTATCCAGGACTAGTTTGCAAGCTCTGTCTTCCCTCCAGGGTAATTGTTGTCTCTTCCTAGCGGAGGAATGTAGAGTCGCTCTGCAGCTCCAACCATGGATCCCTATTTATATACGTATAATTAGAAATGAGAAAATATGTACAATGCAAAACTATAATTATTATTTCACAGACATATAAGACTTTTAACAAATTAAAAATAAATAAATTGTAGAAAGTTAGAAAAAAAATATTTTGTTCCTTTATTGACCGCCACCTGGATTATCTTACTACAATCTATTTCATACGGTCAACTATCTTCTTTCAATATAAAAATAATTAAATTATCTCGGTGTAAAATAATATTTGAATATCTGTATGCGGTGTAAATATACATATATAAATATATACATATAGTATATACATCTGCACATATATAAGCAGAACAAAATTTTTCAATGACCACTGTACGTTTGTAATTAATTGAAAGTTTAGACTGTTTGTCTAGCAATAGTTGGAATCGACGAGCAGTTTCCTGTCTTTTCATTATTGAATGAGGATTCCAAGTTAGTTCATTTTAGCCCAGATAATTGGAGTATTGTTAAATGATAAAGTAGGGCAGGAAGTCATAGGTTTATGACGAGAATTAATGGTGATTTATTGAAATTTACTTTAGTTCTTCAGTTTTAACACTATTCTTCAAATGTTGTGGCGTGGGCTTGAAGATTTTGGGATATAACTGATGGGTCATTATATATGTAGTGAGGATAATGTTTTAATTTTAAAATTCCGATTATTACAACATTTACTAGACAAACGGTCGAGATTTCCAATCCATTACGGAAGACCCATCTACTTCACTACAATAAGGCCTATCTAACATACCGATTGGCGCTTTGCAGCTCCACTAAACTATCGAATTCCTCTCGTATCCAATCCTTACAATCTCAACTCCTTTGTAAAATCCTCAATGCTCCTTACTTTGTCACAAATCAAGTCATCCATAAGGACCTCAATGTTCCATATGTTCCCGATTTGGCAAGAACCTGATACCAATCCTTCCATGATAAACTTGCTAATCACCCAAACCCACTTTTTTCTAATGGGGCTTCTCCTTCATTACCTGATCATCCTAGTCGTCTAAAAAGAAGATGGCCTTGTGATCTTCTCCTCTAGAAATGTTATTGGAGTTCTATTAATGTGTAGATTCTTCACATGTCTGTTTCATGCGATTGTATAGCTAACATCAAATTTTCTTGTTATGTAAATTTTTAATACAATTGTAAATATTAATAAATAAATTTAAAAAAAATTAAAATAGCAGGCAAACAATTAAATAAAGATCAAAAAATTTTCATTAATATTTTTTAATTATTTCTAAAAAATAAATCAGTTCTGACAGATATTTCAGACTGACCACAATGTAGGTGAGAGCATCGCATTAGAATAAATGAAGATGTCAAGCTTCTTTATTATTATTCTAAATAATTAATTATTATGACAGTAATCCTTGATTTTAATGAAATTACAATAGAGTAATAGACATACCATGGAATAAAAAAGAATATAGAATTGCAAAAGTAGCCAATCCCATAGCTAGAGAGGTGGTATTGGTAAAGTAGAGGGAGGAGAACGGAATGAATGCAGATCTTACTGAAAGGTCAACGCCTTCTGATCCCAACACTACCCACTACGCCATTCGTCTATTTAGGGTCTTATTTATGAACGTCTCCTAAGGAATACCTTACTGAAGTTTTCCTTTAACTATACATCTTTAGCTTCTCTAAACAAAATTACCATTTCACAAATGTCCCTTAAGATTTTCCTTGCTATAGAAGCGTAAATAATTCCTATAAATAAAAGGTTGTTTATTATTTGTGTAATTAAATTTTAAAAAAATATTAAGGAGAGTTGAAGTTATGAGTTTAAAACCTTTAAATACCGCAAGATATTACTTAGAAACTTTCATGAATACGGCCTGAATTTTTTTACCATAGTATAATCTATGTAAATAAATGGGAAGGGTTCTAATGTTTGTTCACAATAAACTTTCCCATTACTGAACCTATTACTGGCTGTTTTAATTTTGTTCAAAAAGTTTCCTGTCGCCATTGCGGGGCTTATAGCTACCGAAAGCCCTGATTTCTCCGGCAAAAAAAAATTATGCATTTTTCGCGCGTAGCTCAGAAAGCAATCATTTTTTTTAACGTTTATTAAATACCAATTATATTATCTCAACTATATTATTATAAAAAATAATAAATAAATAAT
This sequence comes from Halyomorpha halys, assembly GCF_000696795.3. Lineage (NCBI taxonomy): Eukaryota > Metazoa > Arthropoda > Insecta > Hemiptera > Pentatomidae > Halyomorpha > Halyomorpha halys. Next base: position 1,735,475 of record NW_027112014.1, read on the forward strand.
AATCATTGAATTCGAACTATTATTTGGGAATATACTGCCTGTTGAACTTTTACCTGTATTAAAATATTATATTAACTATAATAAATTTTATAGAAACCAGTCGGTAAAATGTATTGAAACACCAGATATTATATTTATCCATTTTTATTATATATTATTGTTTAAAGCTATAAACTAAATTTTATTATTAATCCAATATATGAATAAAAATATTTATCTATGTTTAATGTTAGCTAAATATGTTAATTGATATTAAAATTTCAATTAATTTATATACATTATCTAGCAATTGCGAAGCGTTGCCCGTTCGTCTAGTTCATAATAAAGACCATTAATGCTTTATACCTGAAAGTACAACATATTGCGAGTCCAAAATGATAGAACACAACTCAAAAATCTAGTTTTAGTCAAAATTAATGTAAGCCGAAGAGTATGATAAACATGGAAGATCGTACTTTTTTTTCAGAAGATGAATTTAACTTACTTGATTAATGAAAGATGATGAAAACATCTGTTCGATTAGTGAAAAAACTATTTGTGTACCAAAGTCTCGTCCCACTTTGCAAGACCATAATAATCTACATTTTTGCTTATCCTTTGTTAACAGGTACTTCCATATAACAGACGGTATAATTTTCGTCGTTATATAAAGGTACTATCTTCAATAACTTAGATAGATACGTAATAAGAGCGCTGAGTACCCCAGACCTGACCTAGAATGGAGGACCTGAGAGAACACCCCTGGTACTGACCAAGGACATGGCCCCGTTAGCTCTCGGGTCATCCTGGTCCGCTATTCTTTTGCCAGGATGCGTCTAAAGCGGAACCGAGTCACGACCATGATCAGGATTATGGTAAGGTTTAGATGGAGTAGTGTTCAAAAGGATATTACAAGAGGTATACAATAAGAGATAATGCAATAAAAAACATTAAAGTTAATATCATAGAGCTGCTATGTATGCTATGGAGACTTATCGGGATTCCAGGATAATTGCTGAAGGTAATTATTCAAAAATAAGTTAATTACTTAATTATATATTGAGTCCTAAAAACTATTATTATGATTGAATTCTTTTCCAAAGGCTATTTGTGTGTTTACCAGTTTACCAATTAAATACCTTTATGAGGTGTAGATAGTTTACCGTAGATTAATGATTGGAGAAGTTTGTATACTATTCCTTTTCAATTGTATGTTGCTCTAAATGTTGTTGTTATCTCTTTTGTACTATAGCCCTGATGAAGACCTGAAACTCAGGTCGAAACGTCGGCATAAAATAAATAAATATGGTTTTGTTTATTTATGTTAATTTTGCTGACCGCACCCCCCGACAAACTTCTCGAATCATAAATACCTTTATATTTATAAAATGTTGTTACCATTAATTATATATTATAATAAAGGGTGGTATATCAGGTTATATAATAGTATATAAACTACATAAAGAAACTAAGTATTTATTTAAAATTTGTTATTATGATTAAAATGATTCAGATAAAGGTTGCCATAAAACATAGATTATTACATTATTACTTATTGGTTAATTTTATATTTATATCTGCTGATGCCGTGGGATGTAGTGCCGTAGGTGTCGTTCATAAGGGATGTCCAGGTCGTGGCCCTTCTCAGGACTTCATCTGGTCGAAGTGAATCTTCTAAGCCTGCCTCTTGACTGTGGTCCTCACCCGTCTAAACCTTCCTGTTGAGTGTGTCCATCTAAGTCTTCCTGTGTTTTCGTTACACTACTCTTTTTCTCCCACTTCCCTTTTGTGGCGATACTTTATTTTTTAATCTCCTCTCTCATTGGCCATCGGTGACCGAAGGCTCCCGAGGTAGGCGTCCCCCTCCTCAGGGCCGATAATGGGTGAAAAAGTTTGGCATGTCCAGGAAGGGCCTGCAGCTGCTTAATTTGATTTCGATCCTTCGTCAAACCTGTCATTTTTGTTAGAACACTTAAAGGTTAGCCAATCTAATTTTCTAAGGGGAATCTGGTAATGTGACAAACTTAACACAGATGTTTTCATATCCGGGGACGCCCTAATAGCTTCGCAGAAGGATACCCTGACCAAATATAGGGGCAGATGATGAAACACCTTAATAATACCCAGGATTGTCAAAAGACCAATACATAGCAGAGCGCAATTTCCGTCGGTCTGGTACACCTCCTTTTAAAACATTGGAACAAATGCATTATTTATTATATAGTCATTATTTTTAATAAGTCAAAGGATTCCCGTGCTTCGTGGCAATGTTTTCAGCTTTCTCCCTGTCTATCTTTATAATATTGATATTGTAAAGCCCCCAAAACAAATGAACTTCAAATCACCAACTCGACTTATTTTACGATTCCTTAATTAAAACTATAAGACCTAAATTATCTGGCTTCCTACAATATTTATTAGCTTTCAGTAAGATTTTTGAAAGTGAAGGTCTTTTCGTTCTACTAGCAGTAGATTGTTTCAGAGTACGGGAACCACTTCCTGGGAAATCAATCAGTGATGACTATACTGAGTATAAGGATCGGCCTCGGAGTTGGTAGTCGTTTTTAAGACTGCAAAAACTTTATTTAATGTTGACCACTTTTGGATTTTTAAGCACGTCACGTTTTTTCAGTAGTTTAAGCATGTACTAAAAATAATATTTGAGGTACTTCAATTCCAATCGCACCATCCCAAAGTACATAGAATTCTGTACAATAAAATTAGGTTTTTAATTACTAAATCTATAATAAGGAGCTTTACTGGTGGAACCATAGCCTGAAGCTATTCTTTTTTTTAGTCATATTCTTCTTGTGAATGTCGCTAAGCCTCCAGTTCTGTTGAAGATAATTAGGGAAACTGCTCCATTTAAAAATCTTTAATTTTTTTTATCAATGAAAGCGAAATCTCTTTCGGAATTAGTCTAGATTTGGCACTTAATCTGCCACATGTGTTATAGAATAAAATTGTTTTGCATACTAAAAGTAGTTTTTAAAAGGTGATAGAGAACAGCATAACCCTGGTTTCGTAAAGCAATCAAGATTTGTATTTTAAAAAAAATCATGCTTTTTAGGACAACAGGAAATCATAACCAAAATTTGAATGATTGTAAAAATTGAAATGACGAACTCAACTTATGGTTCCTAAACTAACACTCTAAGACCTAAATTTTCTGGCTTCCTAATATATTTTTTAGCTTTCAATAAGATTTTTTAGAGTAAAAGTCATTTTGTTCTACAAGCAGTAGATTGTTTCAGAGTACGGGTAACATTTTCTGTGAAATCAGTAGTAAACCTGTAGTTTCAGCATCGGCGGACTATTGCCAAGTTGGTAGTAGACCTCTAGACAGCAAACAATTTTAAATAGACCATGGTCAAATTCTCTAAGGAATAAGACAAATTAATATTTTTATTTTATATTTTTAAGCACCTAATATTTTTTTAGAATTGTAGGCGGTTACTAAAAATATATCTAAGGTACTTAAATTCCAATTGTACCACCGTTATGTGGGTAAAATTCTGTTATTTTTTTATTATGTAATTCGGTTTTTATTAATTAAATCTTTAGTAAGGGGGCTAACTGGTGGACCAATGGCTAGAACGTTTTATTTATGTTTTTCTCAACCTCCAGTTTTGTTGAAGATAATCCTCTTTTAGAAAAACTGCTGCATTTAGAAATCTTTATTTTTTTTTCAATGAAGGCGAAACCTCTTTCGGCATTAGTCTAGATTTGGCACCTGACCTGTGACATGTTTTATAGAATTAAAATTTTTGGCATACTAAAATTTGTTTTTTAATAGGTGATAATATATATAATAGGTGATGGAGAACAGTATAATCATAGTTTTGTATAACGATCAAGGTTTGTGTTTTAATGAAATTCACGTTTTTTAAGATAACAGGAAATTATAACCAAAATTATTTAACTTATATATTGTAAATTTTAGAAGTAGAATTGTTCTTTGTTAAACCATTGGAAGGGAGTTTCAAGCAGAGGAAAAACGCGAAAGTTTTGTATCTTTTAAAATCATGTATTGAAATCCCTCTTTTAATAGTTTTGACAAACAAATTCCACTTGCCTTAGAAGAAATTTTGTTTAGTTCACGATTGTCCAATTCAGAATTGCTTAAATCAAATTTTTAGCTCTCTTCTTCTATTGAACAAAAACATAACTCACTTAAATAACACAAAATTTCAATGGAAATTTCTACTAGCAATAAGGCCATGGTCTAAAAGAACTTATTTGTTGCTATTCGGGTGTATCACTACTTCAAAAAACGAAAATACGATGGCTAAAAATAACGGAGTTTCTTATATCAGCTTTTCGCAAACCAGCAAATCTAGACCAATCAATAAAATAACTTCGACTTCATTTATACGAAATTAAAGCATATTTAATGAATTTTAAATCCAACAGGAGACTGAGAAAAAACAGACGTCACTTGTCTTATTTCATAAAAAAAAAAAAAAAACTTTTTCTCAAAACACTAATTCTTTTTATCATATACTCTCAATTTATTTGCTTACCTTTTCGAAGTTTCGGCCCTAAGGTCATTATCAAGGATACAACCTAATATTTGCATATTATTAATAAATAATTCAACTCACACATAACGCACAATATTTCTTTTAACACATCTTATAATTGATTTATCAATTCACTAAAATATGAAGGAATACAAAATCGCGAAGTGCCTGTAAATGATTTCATTGCTTTCATTAAGCAGAAGATTAAATTGAAATGGAGATAAATGTGAAAATATGTTTCAATAACAAATTGAGGGAAATTAGAAGTGACGTCTCTCCTTGGATATCATCAACTAGAAATGTGCGCAAAGAGGAGGTGATTTTGACGCGCCTTCCAATAGTTCACATGCGCCTGACCCACGGTTACATTATGGCCCGCGATCCTCCACCGTTATGCCAAACTTGCGGAACAGAACGTACAGTCAAACACATTCTCACAGAGTGCCGAGCTTATAACTCCCTAAAATCTTTATATAATATACCTGATGATCTCCATTCCATCTTGCAGGATAACTAACATACCATAGATAGAATTTTCAAGTTTCTACATCATTCCAAGCTCTACCATAAAATTTAATCAAATCTTACCCCAGGTCCACAGGTTTTTTTTTTCTTCAACACACCGATTAATATTATTACCAAGACCGATTAGGGTCTTGTTTTTATGGCTGGCAGGTCATTGTGGGATACCGGGAAAGAAAAGGCAGCTATAAATACAGGCCAAGTCGTAGCACCATCTACATGAAAATCAAAGAAAATTGATGGCAGGACGAATGGTTCATCACGAGAGACAACAATTTAGGAATGGTCCAGCACAGGAATGGTACACCACACGTGGTGGAACGTCCTGCCGGAAACATGAATCTGCTACAGAGATGTATTAACCCGTCTCCGGATAGGCCATACTCGACTCACCCACTGTCATCTCATGAAGAAGGGAGGATGCACCGATGTGTCCCTGCTGCTGAAGCTATCTCGCTGTTGGGCACATTCTTACTGGGTTGCTCGGGAGTCACACCGATTCTCTTCATGTGTACAGGAAATAGTCAGAGAAGACTCCACAACAGTAATTTGCTCACTACGTCAGTTCTAGTTGTAACTTTGTGAGGTGTAAATTGTAATTGTTAATATGTAATTGTAATTGTAATTGTAAATTTCTCACTGTAATTTCAACTGTATGAACATGCCAATTGTAATCTAATTTGCAAATTCGGTGTAAATGGCCCAAGTGGTCGTAACACTTAAATGAATAAAAAAATTCAAAAAAAAAAAAAAATTAATAATAGCTTCTTCATTTACTTATCCCGTCAATTCTGAAAAAAAATTATTTACTGATGAAATAGTAATTTAATTACTTTCAATAGTTTTAGAATATCGTACCTTATTCTCTAAAAATTCGATTTGATTAAAAAAAATAAATAAATAAAACTTAAATTTAAATACTGCATATTTGAATCGTTCACCTTTGAAAAATTATTGAAAAGTTAGTAAGTAAAATGCAGTAACTAGTTATTTTGTATTATAAAATAATATAATTGATATAATAAATTAATTTTTAAAAAAACTCAGAAACAGGTTAGGTATGGCTTGATGAAAATATTATTTTTATTACTTTTACGTTACCATTCAATAACCTTCAAGGTCACTATCTATAAAACATAGTCCAGCTCAATACTGCGTTTTTCTCAATGAGGGGAGTATTTTAGTTTGAAATTCAGTTCGTGACCGATCCAAGCAATAATTTCGCTGTGGCTAGAATTTTCGACAGTTACGTTATATGTAGTTAATTCACTATAGTTCTCTGTATACTAAGTAATAATTTTGAATTACTTCCCTGCTCTAAATACTGGCATCAAACCTAATATATAAATAGTACTTTAAAAGTTCATAATCAGCAAAAGCAGGATTACAATATATTTACAAGAAAGAAAGTATTGACCCGCCCATTGCAGATACCCTCGAATTCCCCCACTCGCTAACAATTGTGATATACGATAGCCATTCAAAGGACTCAAGACTGCCCACATCTCCTCCCTAGAACATGCAGGGATGTTCCTTCCAGATCTAGAAATGCCGAGAATCCACTATTCCCTTCCAGTTCGCCGTTTCCATAATTCTTATGGAGATAAGATCACAGAGAGCTCTTCTTGGCTGGGTGCTGTTTTCATCTTCCAGATCATCCTATGTCGACTTTCTCACAGCTGGAGAATGCATTACGTATTCCAGTCAGCCAGGCCAGGGTAATATTCCTTTTAAATTATAATAAACGTTCCTTGCGGTGGAACTTATTCGGATGGTTTCATTTCTTCTAACGATCTTCCTCTACCTCTGATAAATTCAAGTCAGCTTCTTCACTCGTATTTCTTTTATGTTTTTCCCTATTATCCAATTAATTCTCTTAATAAGAATTATTAAATAGGACAGCTCTTGCGGCATTGGATGGCCCTGACCTAGTTTCAAGTCCAGTTGTGGAAGACAATTTATTTTCAATAATATGCGATGTGAGTGAACTAAGGGGTCAGATGGTCCCCTTGAACAATTGTAGTCACTACAATGTACACTATTATCTAATCATCTTTATAGGGAAGGATTCCATGCTTAAAAAAGTGTCAATTCAGTTGAGTTGACAAAATATTTCTTCTAAAATTATTAAAATCATCCAGGAGAATGTCTGATCCCTCTTTTGGAATTTCTTAAAATTGGATGCTTTGATGGGCCAACCTTCTCAAACGAAGTCCTCATTACTCCACTGATAGTGAATAACATTGAATACCCTCGTTGATGGAGAATCTGTTTAAACTTGCGTTGCTTGAAATACTAACGTACATTGATACAAATTGTTCTCAGGATATAACTAACATAAGGAAAAAACAACAAGGAGACAAAGAGACGCTAAGTATTCAATAGATTGAGCGCAAACAATAGAATTTACATATTGTCGAGAAGGTGTTTGTGTCCCCTCTTACTGAACACCTCTTCCCGTATCTTATTGCATAGTTTAGTAACTATTTGTTCCAAGTAATGTTCTTAAAAGTTATAATAAAATTATCCTTAATTATTGTCTATTAATAAATATGGATGAAAATTTACTCATTACTTAGTCCATTCATTAAATATTTTTGGCTCTCCTGATTTGTCCTTATCATCTATTTCGTTCTCATACCTTTTAATGATATTTATTAATAAATTATAGCAGACAGCTTTACTCTTATAATTTTGAACCTTTTTCGTGCAGAAATAAGCTAAGAAATCATTAATCTAGTGTTCTATCGTTTAACGCCTTTTTAGCAGTATTACATTGCATAGGTTAAATAAAAAATGTTATATTCTTATTTAAAAAAATGTATTCATAATAAAATGTATATAAAGTTTAACTTTCTAATATTGTGTAAAAAACCTATCCAACTTAAAAAATACTAATGGTCAGGGTTAACTTGTATAAAATCGAAAAACGTTAGTGGCCCTAATTTATTTGATTGTTAACATTATTATTCAATTAAAAACAAATTATATTATGATTTGAAATTTATATTTCTTATTTTCTCAAAAAATTGTTATTAGACTGATTTATAAAAGGTTTTAATTGGCATTAAATGAATTAGCGAAAACTATTGGAAGACACATTATACTGACTCATGTACTTGGCAGATTCATTAATTTTTACAGTAAAATAAATACTGATCGACACAGGTGTTAATTGAACCTACAACTTTCTAATCCTGGTCCCAACTTGCTAGGCTATCACATCCTGTAGGAACACATTTTTTATTTGAATTTAGAACGTGTGACATTCCCAGTGGATACCTGAGAGGTAAGATTAGCTAGCTAAGTAATTCTCAAGAAGGTTTTAGGAGAGTTTCAATTTAATGTATTATTTCACGCAGTCCGTCGTCCTTATTGGTTTCATTACAATTTCCTGAACAGGCAGCCGCATAAGATAACCCATTGCCTCAAACATTTATTCAAATTGACTAGGCCTTCGTAAAATTCTCAATGCTCCTTAATTTGTATACTCCTTCCATTATAAACTCCCTAACCACTTAAACCCCCTAGTTTCTAACCTTGTATCCACTTCCATTCCTGACAACGTTTTGCTTCACGTTGCATAGCTTCTTGTGGGCAAAAAAAAGTACAACCTCTTAAATTATCCAATTTTAAAAAATAATAAATGAACTATTTATTAATTTATTATATAACTAGTCAAATAGTTGAATAGTTCATAATTGAAGTTTAAAAATTAATAATCCTCACACAAGACTGAATAGACAGGAAACTGCAAGTCGATTTAGACTTTTACAGCACTTACTGGTAAAACTGTCTAAACTTCCAATTCTTTACAAAAGGCTGATCTACATGACTGTATGACGCCAATCTGGATATACGGAGTTGAGCTTTGTGGCTTCACTAAACCTTTGAATTCCTCTCGTATTCAATCCTTACAATCCAAAATTCTTCGTAAAATCCTCAATGCTCCTTACTTCGTCACAAATAAAATCATACATAAAGACCTTAATGTTCCCTATGTAACTGATCTAGTCCGAATCAGATATCACCCCTTCCATTATAAACTCTCTAACCACCCAAACCCACTAGTTTCTAACATTGCTTCCTCTTCCATTCCTGACCATCCTCCGAGGCGCCTGAAAAGAAGATGGCCATGAGACCAGCTAATGTAAAATGTCATTAGAGTGCTACCAATGGGTAGTTGCTCCACACGCCTGTAACACTCCATTTTGACTAAGATCATATTTACTAAACGTATTATGTTACATACAGTTGTAAATTTCAATATATTAAAAAAAATTATTAGGACCTCCAAGGAAACACTGTAACTTTCACAAAAATGTCAATGGATTCTTGAACGGCGTACAATTCACATTTGCTATTATGAAGGAAGTGACTTGAAGTAATGATGGCGAATATTATAAGCAAATAGAACTTTATTTAATACTTTTTTTTTCAATTAGCCTCACAAACTATACAATAACAATTTCATAAATATTTTTTAAAGATTTTAATCATTTTTTTCGTAAAAAAACAAAACAAAATACCAAAGGGCAGCTATTTATGAGTTTAAGTACGCAAATATGTGATTGTAGTCTCAAGTAGATTAATTTAATGATCCAGTTAATCCAGTTGAAATGTGAAACATTCCGATTGGATTAGAACTGCGTAGAGGCTTCTAGTACTGGAAGAGGCTGGAACTAGAGGGCAGAGACCTGGAGATGGATGATAAGGTGAGGTCATGGCTTAGATATGGAGGGTCTACATGACTTAGATATGCTAATAGTGAGGTCATATTGCACTATGCTGCGCTTCTATTCTTCTCCATTAGTATGCATTTTTCTTGCATTCTTCCTCACGAATAATTTCATACAATGTGCAAATAATTCTTTCCAAGGAACAATAGAGCTGACTATAGTCTAGAAAATATTACCTGGAAAGAGGAATATATAAATCTCGAGGTTCTTGCCCAACTTATCTTCATTCCATCGTATTCTTTCTGGGAAACAAAATGCAAAGTAATTAGAACTTCCTTAATTAATTTTATTTTAAAAATAAAAGTAATCAGTTTACCATAATTTATGCGTTAGATGAGAAAGATTTTTTCCGATATGTTTTTCGGTCAAACGGGATGATGTTTCCTTTTTTTTTTTTAATTTATACTTAAATTTCAGATATTATTAGACGGGTTTTCTATTAAAAAAAGAAGGTAAATACTTGATTTCTTTAAACTATAAAAAACCCTATTTTGATGAAAGTTGTAAATTCTTCATTCAATCACTTTAATTTTACGAGGTTCGGATTTTCTCTGTGGGAAATACCCTTATAAGGAAACAAAATATGAGAGTTTTTCGTCGTTTGGAAAAAAAATCAGAAAATTAGAGCAACGGTTCCAAACTTTTTCCGGTAAAACACCCTTTTGGGACTATAATCATTACGCGAAATCCTTATAAGGCTAATGAAATTTCGAGGTGGAGATAAACCTGACTCCAAAATTATCCTTAGCTGTTGAGTATGTAACACATTGAGAAAAAACTACAGAGTAAATTCTGGAAATAAAAAAAAAATACTCTAATTAATATAGGCATTGCAATACACTACGAGTGCGCTATAAATTAACGCAATTAAAAACTTTGGGGAGAACTTGCGAATTTCAAACGTGATTATTTCGCACTATTTGTATTCGATAAATTATACATTATACATTTCAAGCTAATTCTCAGTATTCTCCGGTACAGTCATACTGATGACTACGTACACTCTTTGGTACAAAAGTGTTGTAAATTCTCGCTCTAATATGGTGTACTGGCAAGTGATATTCGCTGGGTTTTATTCTACTGTTTATTGGATTTTACTAGTGCTAAATATAATACACAAACACACAGCTATATATAGGCGACGTTTTGCAACTTAATTGTTTGCATTGTCATGCCCTACTATGAAAAAAACAACTTTTTTCAGAACAAATACTTTATTTATCTTACTATAAAATAACAAGTGCATTGTGTAATTTGTGATTGATAATTATTACAATTGAAACATTGCCTAATAAAAACATTAATCATAATTACCAATTTTCTACATTATAATCCAACTAAATCCAGGTTTTTGGAAGAACTGAATAGGTTGTGAAATGGAGGTAAGTTTTCTTTGTTTTTTCCAACTCGTAACAGTTTTTTTTTTTGCAGTTAGTCCGTCTGTTATTTCTATTTTGTCTGTTTCAATTTAGTGTTTTAATTTGTATTTTGGTCAGAGTAGCATGAATTTAAGCAGTTCTACCGCATACGTGTTAAAAAAGCCAAATCAAACCTGCCTCCAATTCAAAACCTATTCAGTTCTGCCACAAATTTCACTGCTGGATTTATTTGAAACACAACGTAGAACACACTGTAATAGACGATTGTAAGTAATACTTTAATTGTAACAGTAATTAATCATAAATTACACTTGCAGTTATATAGTATTTAGTTAAACAAAGAATTCGTTCTAAAAAATCAATTTCATCATTATAGTGCAAACAATAAAGTTTATGTATG
>NW_027112014.1:1748411-1748720 GCF_000696795.3 Halyomorpha halys
ATAGTGTTTGTATCATTTTTAGCCCTGACGAAGCCCTGCAGCGTGGGGCGAAACGTTGGCTCAATAAAATAGTATAATTATTTACTATTTGAGTTGTTTTTTTTTACCGCACCCGGACCATATTCTATTCAAAAAATAAAAGTATTTGAAAAAACTTTATGATGGAGAGTTTATGGACGGTACCTTGTTTCAAACGCAGAGAATTCTTAAGCGCTCTCGTAACCTTGTTTTGTTCCCTTCCACTGTGGGCATACACATTTAACTGCAATGCAATCATAATTAAATAATACATATATAGTATAGGCTTAT
>NW_027112014.1:1752305-1781003 GCF_000696795.3 Halyomorpha halys
TATATATATATAAACAAATATAACTACATCTTATCTCTTTCACTAATAGATCGGAGTGGAAGTCCAGCTGGAAGTAGCCGAGGATTGCCATTGTGTTGTGTTCGTACTTAATAAGTAACGTAAAAATACTCTTATTTACATTGGAGAGATATTGTACATATGCTTTACTTAATAATAATAATGTAATTTAGTGTATATTAATATACGTCATCAAATTGATACACTTAACGTAATACGATTTTAGGAGCGTTTAAAAAACTAAAATAATGCTACGTACGACTTGGAAACAGCATGAGATAAAATGCACAGACTGTGGCATGGAGTTTATAATATATAAGGTATGTATATGTTGAACATTATCAAGAGAATTTTATTGAGGGAATACTTCAAAAGAAAATTACAATAGGAACATATTTACTCTGATTTGTTTTTTAGTGATATTTTTCTCCCTATTCAGCAAAGTATGTGCCTCGCTCAAATAATCCCTATATTGTTTTCAATCGAGCCATAGTCAATATATACTTTTTGTTGCAAATGAGGTACAGAATCACCTCCAGGCCAATCGTTTGCCAGTCCTGATACACCCAGTATGTGTACATATAACTATATATAAATATATATCCAGGAAAAGAGATCAGACATTTATAAACTAGAACTTATAACCAAGACGATTAGTAAATATAAACGTGCAGTACAAGAACGAGATAATAGAAGAAATGCGCTGAGTGTGGAGGAACAATGCCTTGACAGGACTGGTCTTGGAATGTGGGGCAGCCTCTCTCACTCCTACACACTCCCTCCCTCCCTCATTATTCTCTCTCTCTCACTTACTCACTCCCTCTTTCTCTCAATGACGAGATACTGAAAACACAAAGCTGGGGACTATACCGGATGTTTACCAATAACTAAAATTACAACTATACAAACTACCAGAAACATTTTCAGTTTTTAGAATGTTATAATCAATGGTTATGTTAAACCCCATAACTCACTTTCAAAACTTTGCTGATATATTTTATTCGTATTGTAGTATTTTAGAGCTTTGAGAACAATAGAAAAATCAATAACTCTTCATTCCATAAGAAAGTAAATAAACGGAGTATCCTCGAAGTGACTCCTTTACAGTACGGACAAAAAAAAAAACTATTTAGAACTTGAATTAAAACTATTTTATTCAAAATTAAATACATTTTTATTATAAATTAATACTATTATATTCAAAATTAAATACATTTTTATTATAAATTAAAACTATTATATTCAAAATTAAATACATTTTTATTATAAATTAAAACTATTATATTCAAAATTAAATACATTTTTATTATAAATTAAAACTATTTTATTCAATATTAAATACATTTTTATTATAAATTAAAACTATTTTAAAATCCAATTAAAAATCTAGCTGATGAGTTGTGTTTTTTTGGGACTCAAAGGATGTGTTTTTCGGTTTTTTGGATGTTTCCTTTTAGTTTATAATATAATATAACAATAAGAAAATTTGATCACTCATCAGATTTCACTCGATTTCATGACATTATGTTGTCTTTGATTTGTATAATTGAAATTTGGTTTGTAAACAACAATAAATTACATAATTCTCTGTCAAATATAAAAGACAAAATATAAAATTACAAGCAGTCTAATAACAAGAGCTACAAAGTATAATGTATAGCTATAAAGTACAATGTAATAAAATTTAAGAAATATACTGAAAACCATGAAAATATTAATGCCACAGCATTAGCGAAAGAGAATAACCATGAATTAAAATTTAAAAAATTAACATTTTAAATAAAACAGAGGATTAAAAAATAAAAAATATCTAGAATCTATTTATAAGACAAAAAAAAATATATAAAAGACATTATTAATATTGGACTGCATTATGCGGACATAATAAATAAAAGATATTTTCAGAAATTATTAAGACAATAAATTTGAATCAATACACAACATAAAGAAATAAAATTAAACAAATCCACGTAGATATAAGAAAAAAACTTCTAATGGTAATTTTAAAATATAATAAGTATTAATAAAATATTTATAATCACTTGAAATAAAAGTAGAATTTCAATTTTAAATTTTTTTTCTCGAAAAAATGAAAAATAAAAAAAATTGAGCTTATATTTGTTTTAATATAATTTTTTTTAAAATTACCATGACACATGTCCACAAATTAACAGTAAGGAAAAGATAAATAAGAATTATAACTTTGAAAAGTTGGCATTTTAGATTATTAACTGGTTATAAATTAGTGAAGTGAATGTATATATAGTAAAATATTGTGCCAGAAAAAATGTTTTTATTAAAATGTAATCAACTAGTTTGTGTTGATAAGAAAGTGATGATTGTGTTCATTTGTAATTAAAAATTAACGAAATGGAGTGATTTGACTGATATTAATGACCTGTGCAGAATAGCCTAAAAAAGGCCGAAATGTTGAACTTTTAGAGAAATTAAAAAAGAGCGTTGAGACTAAACCTGGACACTAATTAATTTATTTAAACAATACATACCAATCTCAAAAAGATGAAAGTATTACACATTAACTGATTACTTATATTTAAAGGTATCAATCTTTCAAGTTAAGAAAAATGAATCATAAAGATTATTAGATATTCGAAAATTTGCAGATGGATATTTAAATAAATAAATGAGGATTAATATTTAAACGATAATAAAACTAAAGGTATATAATATTAATAAATGTATTTTCTTTTACGGTTACTTAATAAAAATTCTAAAAAGACGAAGCTGAATGCACTAGTTAGAGTGAGGACAGGGCGTAGCAGCTGGCGAGCGGTAAACCGCGCCAAACCTGTTCCCGCCAAAAAGAAAAAATAAACATCTTTTTCGCTTTTCTTTATGTGGCGTGGAGATGCCGATGTTTTGGATTTGCTAACAAGTAGCCGCTTATTTATATTGAATCATTTACATTTGGTGCGGAATTTAATGCACTTCAAAGGCAGTATATATTTGGATTTCTTATTTTTCAATAATCTCCTTGCTTGAGATATTAAATCGTTTTGAATAATTATACTGTTTACTCTTTGAAGTGGATACTTGAAATATATTATCTAGAAACCGTAAAGTATGGATTTATAAAATTGTTATTGAAGGGAACAGTTTACTTTTTCCATGAGTAACTCATTTTCGTTTTTGGGAAAATACTGTTCCACGACTACTTATGAAGGATTCGGGATAAAGTGTATAAAGTTCCCAAACTTTATTGTCCTACCGCCCCTTTCCAGGAAAAATATTTCTTAGTGCCCCCTGTAATTTTTTAAAAAAAATTTGAATAGCAATTATATGTGTATTAATGTTTCTATCTTTTTCGTAAAATATAGAAAAGAAAGGTTTCAATTAGGAACATTGAACTTGGAAATTATGGACTACCTATTGAATTGTGAATTGAATGAAATACAAAAAAAGTTAAAACATTCGAAATCATCTTAATGGGAAGGGTGAGTCTGGTGTGCTGCTTCCAATTCAGTAATTTACTCTATTTTTGTCAGCAGTAATAAAGTTTACCTTGACAACTTGCAGTTACTCATCGTTCCCCAAATGCACCTATGGCCATTACCGCCTCCCAGAATCGCTGCAGCACCCATTTTGGGAGTCACTGGTCTATATCAACGATTGTGCAATAAGGTGATTTGGTCCGGGTCACGTTCGATCACCAGATGTTTCTCCTAATAAAAATATTCTAGATCTTTGGCCACCTGACCAACCTTCTCCACATCTCTCTGTCTCGGGCTACTGCTTCCCAGTTTCCTCTTTCACATCTTTGTTGTCTCTTGTTTTTGTTCTCCCACGTGATCTCTTGCCAACTGTAGTTGCGAATCTAACAAAGCTACAAATGCCCTGTAAACAAAGAAGTAAGAAAATAAAAAAACTTTGGTACCCACATGCTTGTATGCTCCAGAAATGCAAACATGTCGGGAGTTGTAATTGTATCGGCTATTAACATCGATTTGTATTATTTTCGTTATAAAATGAATATATACGAAACATTTGGGATATATGATAAAAAGGGAGTCATTTCTTGATATTATCATGGATTTCCTTCATAGCTTACACCGCTGAAAGTGGTAGTAATAAATAGAAAATTCCAAAATGGTAACGAAGCAGGTTTTCCAACAGAATGAAGAACAAGTATACCAAAACTGTTATTGTTTTGTTTTTTATGGATTCCTTCCTAGTCATTTCAGATATACAGGGTACTGTCCTGTTCTAACCATAGTGGAGCCTCAAGTTTCCATTTCGTGTGACCACCAAATGCGAACCCACAGGCTGGATTCCAACCGGCGCCACTGTAGTTCTGAGGTTGCCAAGACCTCCACCACAACTCCCTCAGCCACATACGGCCCATCACTGTCGTTTTAACATTAATACTTTAGCTGAAAATGCGAACGATGTAAAAGTAAAATTATAAATATTGCTCTTGTGTTCCTCTTTTCACTCTAGATGAAATTTATTTTATGAAAAATTATTTCCAAATAAGTATTATTATATAAATATGAAACAAATCATTAGAACAGCCATTATCAAATAGTCACCGAGGTATGTGAATTGCGTGACTTGCTTCCTTGTAATATTGCATATACTTTCACAAATGTTATTGAGATACTATCTACCTTGTTTTTCAAACATATAATTCATTAATGACTATCGAATCGATTTAAATGTCTAACAATCCAGTAAAATTAGACAAAAAAAAAAAAAAAAAAAGAAAAGACATAAAAATAAAATAAAATGCCATTAGGAGGAGGGAAAGGGTACTGTCCATCCAAAAAACGGAAAAAACCATTATAAGTTTTCTACCAATATTTTGAACCTACATCCACTAAGTTTGATAAAATGTTTTCTATACATAATTTAAGTGAATTAAATATCCTTCAAAAGTAGTCATATAACTTTTTTTTCATTATATAATAGTTTTTGAAAAGTATTTTTATGATAAAGAAATCTCTACTACTTTGAAAATAATGCCGAGGCATCCGATTGATTAGCCAAATTCGTCAGCTTTGGAAAAAAAAAAAATGAAAATCCCAATTCCGCCAGTCTGCTGGTGTACCTCAGGGTAGTATCCTTGGTCCTATCCTTTATACAGTTTTCACAGCTGACATCCCAACCCATCCTAACGCTATCCTCACCATGTATGCCGATGACACATGTCTATTGCCAGTGAACAATGATCCTTACATTGTATCCCAAACCCTTCAATCTTACATCACCACCCTTGAAGAATGGTGCCAAAACTGGAGGATTAAAATTAATTCCAATATATCCCACCAAATCACATTAACCTTCGTCGTAAACCCATGACTTCTTGCGCTACAGTATCCATTAATAATACCCGTCTTATTCTTGTCGAACGGATCCGTTACTTAGGACTACATCTGGACAAACGACTGACATGGAATCCTCATACAAGACTAAAAAGACAAAAAACTGCTCGTCGATTCCGACTATTACAACATTTACTAGACAAACGGTCTATATTGTTAATCCATTACAAAAGACTGATCTACATGACTATTATAAGGCCTATCTGGACATACGGAGTTGAGCTTTGGGGCTCCACTAAACCATCAAATTCCTCCCGAATCCAATCCTTACAATCCAAAATCCTTAATGCTCCTTACTTTGTCACAAATCAAGTCATCCATCAGGACCTCAATGTTCCATATGTTGCCGATTTGGCCAGAACCAGATACCATTCCTTCCATGATAAACTTCTCAACCACCCAAATCCACTTGTGTTCTAACCTGGCTTCTCCTTCGTTACCTAATAATCCTCCTAGGCGTCTGAAAAGATGGCCTCGAGATCTCCTCGAGAAATGTTATTAGCGTTCTATCAGTGGGTAGATTCTCCACATGTTTGTATCATGTCACTATGTCACCTACAGCAAATTTACTTGTTGTATATAATTGTACACAGTTGTAAATTACAATAAATAAATTATTTTAAAAAAATAAATAAATACAAATTTTGTAGGAAACATAATGAACTTAAATTTTGCAGTTTTTACCACACACCACTGACCAGAAACGTTTTACTCCGTTAAGCAAAAAAGAAAAACGAAGCACATAGTCCAACCCGTTTGACTTATAGTCTTTTATTTTATTGTTATATTAATTCGAAATTTTACTTATTTTATTTTATCCTTATTTTTTCATGAACATAGTTTGATTATGTTCATTTTATTTTTCTTTCTGTTATATTCATTTAGAGATTTTATTATTTTTATTTATTTATATAATACTTTTTTTTAATTTGTTTTAGTTATTTTTTTTTTATATGACTGTGATCATTTATCACTATTACTTATTTTCCAAGGTTAAGGCAGATTGTAATACTTATTAATAAATAAAATTTGATTATTCAAAGCATATATAATTAAAAAAACAATACTGTAATTTAGTTTTGAGTTGACTATTTCTGAACTCATTTTCTCTTTCTACGCGAACGGTACCCTTCCCCCCTACTTTATCTCCTGGCAATTGATGTAACAATCGATGAGGTAGATCATGTGCTACAACTCACTCTAAAGGCAGTAGGTAAACTAAGATGACATGTACTATCAGCTATTAGGACAGGCCTGATTGTCTTGGGGGCAAATTTCATATAGTTTACACACGGTTACTTGCCGCGACAGCTGCAACCATGGCTATAAAATTTTACCAAGTAAACGTTTTAATAATTTACCATTAGGACTAAAAATCATAAAAATACATACAAATGTTTTAAAGCAATGTTATGTAAATTGGGTTCACAACCTTTCTTTTTCTTTCTTTTTTTTTTCTCTTGCGAGAATAATTCATCCTTTTTAATGGTACAATTGAAAAATAAATTAGCCAGTTTTTTGTTTACTGCTGTTTTAGATAAGCCTTTGTTTTTGGAATGTATGATCGTTTTTTTTTTCTTGCTCATTTTATAAATATTTTGAGTATTACATAATATATTAACGCATATATCATACAATATAATGCTGTGATTACGTCTGAATTTTATAGTAATTTGCTTGTAACATTTGAATACCTAGATAACTATAATTTTTTAATTTCCTTACGCTGCCCAAGCTAGACGGCATTACAATGATGTTGGCCAAGTATATTTGTTCTAGACACGAAGCAGGTGCGTCGGGAACAATTATCAGATATTAGCATATAAGTTGGTGTTGGCCGATCGGGGTGGTTCTGTGGGCAGCCATTATGGTTGTAATAGTTCCAGCAACCCTCAGCAGCTGCTTCTATAACCACTGCCTGTTAGATCTGTCTTCTGGCCACTGCCTTCAGTATTAGGCAGCTCATTTGCTTCCAGTCTTAAGACGGCGCAAGTCATTTCTTCATTAATTAACGTAAAGTAGAGTGAAAATTCAATTGAAAGGATTGGGGCAAAAATTTAATACGTCACATGATACATTTTTCATTTGAGCAGCTTATAAAAATTTAACAATTTGAAATTTTTTTTAATATTGTTCATATTCTACAATTTTATAGTTAAATGTGTTGGAATTATGATAAAGAAACTAGTATAATAAATAATTTTATAAAAAAAAAAAAAGATCATTATATAAAAATACTAATTATTTCAAAATTATGGCTTTTCCATAAGTTCACTTCAAGTCATTTGGTCATGCTTCGGAACAGTTACTGAACGTTTCCAAGAAGTCTCCAGTTTAACTGTTTTACAAGAACTTTTACAATATAATTTTAACATAAGAGTTATGATGTCCACAGTATTCTTTAATAATAGCTCATTTATTCCTGTCGGACAGATCTGTCACCTAGGACAATATCTGGTCAAACGACTGCTTTGGAATCTTTATTCTACTGATAAGACAGGAGATTGCACGGCGATTCCGACAATTACAACACTTACTAGACAAACGGTATAACTTCCAACTAATTACAAAAGACTTATCCATAAAAAATATAATAAATTAAATTAAATTATTTTACTTTTACAAAATAATCCTGAAATTTATAAATATTAATTTATTTAGAAAATAAAACAGACCTTTAAAAGATGTTAGAAAACAAAATATCGAACCACCCAACAATAACAGGTTTATTTATTCGATCGTTTACCAAAAGAACTAATAATAATTTATAAAACACAAAGAAAACTAAAAAAGAAATATTTAACGGGGGTAATTTATTAGTTTTATAAATTTCAATAACTGATTTTGATTTTGATATCTGTGTGTAGATTTAACTCCCCTTATGACCTCGGTTAATTATATTAAGATTAAAATTAGCTATATATTTGTGTGTGTATATGTATATGTATGTTTAATAATACATTTTAGTTATTTAGTCATACAAAGATTCTTATGTTAATTATATTCTTACATCATTTGTTTTATTGTATCCTTTAGCTCCTCTTCAGTTTTTATGATCCTTTCATTTTTGTATTTTTGATATTAGATATCATGTTACATATTGTATATATTATTGTAAGTAGTAATATTTTTTTTATTTTATGAACCGGCCAAAAAAGACCACGCGAATATCATTTTTGATTTATCCTCTGACCTTCCGCCATTCTTTTACTCCAATATCCTTTCATCTTACTGTACTGTTCCTCCTCCCGTTCTTCAGTCAATTTTCTCCCTCGCCTTTCCTTCTTTTCTACAAGAACCCCAACCTCATTCAGTTTATTCCCCAAATGCTCAAAGTAGTCTTCATCCGTTATTCTTAGCCTACCCAGTTCCTCTTTAAGTTGTTTTACATTTCCCCATATACTTTTAGAGCTGCAGACTTAGTTGAAAATTTTCTTTTTTAGTTTCTCATTTTTCATGATGTCTACGTGCCGGTAAAATGCTAATCTAATGGTCCTGATGACTGTTTCCAGGTCTTCCGAATTCCAATATATTTCCTTTAATTTTCTCCTATACCCCTCTTGCGTTGTTTTGGATCCGTGAATCTTCATAAGAAGTTTTTTCTCAATCTTCAGGATCCTCTCCAGGCTCGGAGGGCTGATTATTTCCATACCATACAGTATCACTGCCCTTACTAGTCTACTGTAATGTCTTTTTTTGTTGCATTGGAGGACATTTTCTTGTTGTAGACGTTGCTGGTGGCTCAGTTCAGCCTCTCCAGTTTGGCTATGCTTTATTCTATGACTGTCCTATCCGAACCGTTGCTACATATTATCTCTCCTAGCTATTTAAATTTTTTGGTTCCTATCACCTGCCCATAATCTGTGTTCAACACCTTCTTGCTAAAGATGGCATCGGTCGTCATAATTTCTGTCTTTTCCTAGAGATCTATAGCACCATTTTCTCTGCTATTTCTTTCAGGGTGTTTACCAGGTTTAAAGCTTCCTCCTCTGTCTCCACCAGCAGGGCCAGATCGGCTGCAAGGACTAGCACTTCACATAGTATTGTATTTATTATATATTTTATTTATTTTTATATTTTATATGGTATGATTATTTTAATTTATTAATTGTAGATTTTTATTACTATTATTATTCACTTCATAAGTTCTTATAATTAATTTATTATTGTTTTACTTTATTATAATTATAGTATTTTGTATTTTGTTAATTATTTCAATCCAATTAATTGATATTGTTCTGTTCTAGTTTCTAAATCTTAGTAGCCTGTAATATATTATAGTAATAATCAAAAATGTCTTTTTTTATCATTTCTGTATGTTATTTTGGACTAACAGATAGATGTTGTCATCTGGTCGGATCATATTGGATGTACTCCTTGAATAAATAAATCAGCTTGGATACATTTTGTGAAGATAAATTTTTTGTTAGCCACAATCGCCATTCTTAAGACTACCAGCTGCTGCTCAGAAGATTACTTAATATTCAAATGAAACAAAACTGAGACATGGAAATAAAGACTGCCAACTGGTGGGCTAAATATCGGTCCAAATAAGCCACTAATTAGAGAGGAAGGCATTTCGGTAACCTACATCGGCAACCTGTTCCGCAGATGACACCTGATCCTATAGCCCTGGGTCCTGTAGAGGGGGTGTCCTATATTGAGGGAGTCAGCTGCTAGCCGTCCAGTCTCACCAGATGTTCTTCGGCTCCATCAGATTTGCGTCTTATACTACTCTAATATATCTTCTTAGTAGCATTCTAAACTCTGAATTAACTAGGGAGGAAAATGTAACGCAGAATGACAAAATTTTATGTTTACCCTAATTATTTTTTTTTATTTTAGACAATTTTGAATTTATCACCAGATATATGAAAAACGCCGCGGCCTTTAACCTTCTAAACACAACATCTTGTAGAAGTGTTTACTTCAAAATCTATTGCCACTCACCCAGGGTCGTCTCTAATCAAGTGGGGCACTTTAAAAAAAAACAAATTATTGATTCAGCCCTTAAAAAACTTTAGGTTATAAACAACACGCTAGTTAAAATCATCAATTGATTTAATATTCAAGTAGATTAATTCCTATCAACATCATTCATAACCTGCTCATTATTTGTTAGTAATCCTACTTCTCAGTTTATTCTTGATTTGTTTTAATTTATGGGGCACATGATTATGTGGACCATGTGGGCCATTAAATACGGAACAACATTCTGCTCCAAAAAAAAATATACGATCGTGTACTTGATCTTATTAAGATTTACAGGATAGATCATAGCTGGTCTCTGCATATTTGTAAAATTAAATCCCTACAGCCATAAAATCAAAAGCAATGTTTCAAGCATCGTAGTACTTTCAGTTGCTATTTATTATTTCTGATGCTTTTTTTTTTTTTCGATTTTGGTTATGAATTCATCGAAACCCAATAACTAAACCGTTATTTTGAAGATTAATTTTAAATAAATTAATAAATTTGTATCATAACTCATAAAGAGTCAGAGGTGCAGAAAGGACTGGACCAACGGTTGTGCAAGGTGGTGATTAGGTAAGAATCACGCTCGACTGCCAGATTTTCTCCCAATAAGGGTTCATTGGGGGTATTTAAACATCTGACCCTGCAAGATCACCTTTCGATATTCTTCTCGAGATATTAGTAGTAATTACCTCTGAGTCTGACGCTCCTGTTTTTGAAGTAACTTCCTACGGTGTATCGATCTGAGATCTGCAAGAGGCGCCGGTTCGAATCCGTCCCAAGGGGGGGGGGTTGACTTTTTTCATGTAGTGGTGGTCTCACAAAATGAAGAACTTGACCCCAAACCATGGTTAGAATAGGTTGGTCGCCTGTAAATAACTAGACAAACACAACCTTCGCTGTGGAATGCCTTAAAAAAAAAAAGTACTTGGTCGATCTCGGAGCAAGCACTATCGAAGGCGGAGGAAATGTCAAACAGGATCAACAATGTTTCGAACCGCACTGCAAGTCATCATCATAGCTGATACGACAATTAGGAAGGAGCACTTTTTCTTTTGTTCTTCTTGATCGTAAACCTGACCTTCTTCTTACCTCACCTCAGAAGTAAGTATTGAACCAAAGAGTCGGAGGAAGGAGTTTATTTGACAATATGGTTCAGTTGTGGTTCTATTAAAAGGCTTAATGCCCACTACAACACATAAAATGTTAACAATTTTTTTTTAAAATTGGCGAATGTTTTACCTGGATAAACGTACATATTCATATATATCAATGTTGAGTAATAGTAGTTGGAATTACAATTACTTTCGAATTATTATATTTTGATACCGTGGAAATGAAATTACAATTGTAATTCCACTACCTGATAAACCAATATATTTGTAATAATGGTCCGAAATTACAATTACCAGTTGAACCAAAGTAATCGCAATTACTAATTTAGTAAGATGTAATACCAATTATTTTTTCTCATCCCTTAATACGTATTTAAATAAATAAACCCTTTTAAAATATTCAGTCTTAATTTTAAGTTTTAATTAAGAATTACTTTTAACTAAGGTTTAACCATAAGAAACATTATTCTGTTATATTAATATTGGCATTTCCGTTGCGAGGTGGTCAAGGAGGCACAACTGCTTCAGAAGACACCTGCGTATTAATAATTTGTAGGTCGTTTTATATTTGTGTCTTTTTCTCTTTATTCCTTTCTTTTTTAGCATTTAGCTGAATTATTAACGAACAAATAGCGGATACTAATATCGGATTCTCACTGAGCCATAAAGTAAAAAATAAAAATAAAACTCTAGGGCACGAAGCTATGCAAATGGAAGATCCCTGACCAGCGCAACTGTAACAAAAAAAAACTTGAAAATTCCTTCGCAGCCGGCCGTGGACCTTGAATGTGTGCCGTAGTGAATTTTTATTAAAAAAATAAGAAAAGAAACTGTCAAGGAAAGTATAATGCCGTTTACACACGAGCGATTGCCGGGCGCACCTGGGCAGGGCACCAACTCTGCTCTCTTCAGGAGATATCAATGGCAGTCTTGAATCTTCTAATACCGATCAAATTCTGGTATTGACTTTGGTTTGGCCTTTGATTCGGCAGTAATAAGTATAAATTAGTTGAGATTAGTGCTATCAACATTGGCATTCAATCTATGTTATTGCAAAAACAAAAAATAAAAAAAAAAAAAACTGGATTTGTCCGTGCACTACACATTTTTTTACTTTCAATTTTAATTTCAAACATTTTTATTTTCCTGCTGCCATAAAAATAATAAAAAATAGAATTAAAGGGTTTCTTGAGGTGCGAATAATAAATATCAATTTTGATCCTGCCAGAAGTACTCGAATCTCTCCGAATTTTCCAGTCCCTAAATTGCAGTTTGTATTTCTCCATTAGTTAATTTTCAAATTCATATATATAAAACATATTGATAAATTTTTATCACTGTTTTAACAATGCAAAATGTTTAATTATTTCAAATAAAAAATAAACTAAAAGATACTAAACTAATTACAAGGGCATTGTATAGAGGTCTGAATGCAATCTAGATGATTTATTATAGTTTTAATAATTTTCGTTAATTGTTTTCTTATTTTGATACCATTTATTCGCTTATGTTCATTTATGAATTATTATTATAATATAAAATTAAATAAATAAAAGCAAAAAAAAAATGCGGACGAAATATAAATAAAAATTTATTATATAATAACAAAATAATTTATAAACTCTACAATGATAATTAAATTTTTGTTAAAATAAAACAAATACATATTCCCCCCTATATACAATATTTACATTCAGCCTCTGAACTCCGAACCAAGCTTTGCTGCCCTCATGAGGAAGGGAATGCAGGGTCCGAGAGATCTCAGCGCTTCTCTGACAGCTGCTTCACTTGTAATGAAAGCCAGTGGAGACTGAGTGAGAGCGCTTGAGCCTAATTTACAAGAGGTTCGGGACTACTGCTTCAACCTTCGAGGAGGAAATTATTATTAATAGAAACACCATATGTTTATATTACTGACTCATTTCGATAAAGCTCACCTCCTCAATATAAAGACTACTAAAGAAGACAACTCCACTGCCACTTGTTAGGAATGTATTTTTATTACAATATTACGACTTTCGTAACCCGCCTAATAAACTTTAACGAGAGCAACTTACAATAAAATATCCATATTTAGAGTTTTATACTGTGCATAATAAGGTCAATAAGAACGTGATAAATGCATATGCAGTATAATGCGGTATTAAATATAGGGCAACTGTACAGGTGCGGCTGCAGCTGAGGCGCAATAATAAAAAGTCAGATCTGAAGAGAAGAGAGTTGCATTGTGGCTATAAAAGTGCACTAAGATGCAGGTGATGGTCAAATATGCAGTAACGGTATTAATTAAATAAGCTATCTATATCCTTTTATATTTTTTTATAAGCTCATGTATCTATGAAATTAAAACGCTGCATCTGGCCAACCCGAAAAGGTTACACTACATTTCATATCAGTCCATTTGCAGCGACTAAATATGCTACATTAAAAATGAGAAATATATCGTATTTGTAAAAAAAATTAGTAGTTTTTGGAAATATTTAATTCTTACTAAGGTGGTTAATACAACCTTTACAGGATTCAGTACTTTTTAGTACCATTTTTACACTTGGGGCCATAATTCAAGAGGCCCCTAGTCAAGCCCCCAATTTAAAAAAAATTACAACTAAAAAAACTCGATCGTACTAAAAAGTACAATAACGTCAAAACAGATTAAGCACCCTATCACTAAGTGCAATATAATCTGACAAAATAAAAAAATTTAAAAAATGGAATTTAAAAAAGTTTAATGTAAAAGTGGGAGTCAATGGTCAATTGGTAAGGCAATAGGCTACTAACTCCAAGGATCCGAGTTCAAATCCTGCTGTGACAGATAATTATTATCACCTGTAGCCGTTGATTTAGCCCTCTGGGTGCGAGAGCGTCTGGGGTCCACCCAACCTCATATAATGGATACACTAAATTCGGTAAAAATCTGTTGGTCAAGCTTGATTCTGACCCAATCATCTCCTTTCACGACCGTTGGCCTAGAAAGAGTTCTTCCTTCCAAAGTACTGCACCCCTGTCTCTTCGCGGGCTATACTGCTACAGATTTAAATTAAATTTTAATGTAAAATTATTTTTTTGCTAAAAAGACAGGAAAAATATCTGTAGCCAATATTAGTATTTGCGTTTTTAAAAATCGTGTACTACTATTATGTATTTTAATATTTACTAACTACAAGGTTAAATACGCCCCAGGTACTTGTTAATAAATATTTCTTGATAAAAGGTTTGTGTAATTTGAAATAGCTAGGATAGGCGCTGAATCGCCAAACCAATAAAATGACCATCTGGACAAATTTCTATACAAGATTTCAAGCCTCCATGGTCAGCCCAATTCAGCTAGGATAAGAGAAATTGTAATTCTGGGGATATTAAAAATAAATACTTTATGGTGCATAACATTGCTGAACGGACAGTAGAAGATATGTCTGTTTTAAAATAGTGCAATTGTTATTACCATAAACATCTTATGTTTAAATTTTTAGCTCATTACAATAATGCGCACCTCTTAAATATAAAGATTGTAATTATGTTGCTATTTACAACCTTCTTTATCTGCGTAATTAACTTTAACCAGAGAAACTTATAATGTTATCAACCAAATGACCTGTTGTAAACATTTTTATACAGAGTTTTCAGCTACCCATTTTTTTTCTCTCTAGAGTTTGGAAAATTTCTTAAAATGTTTAAGAAACCTCATCCAGTTCTTTTTCAACGCATTAAATTATGAAATTTTCAATAAAAGACTTGTATGGAATTGCGGTTTCTCACAGAACTTGACTTTACTTAAATTCCTGAAAATGACATTACAAATATCGTATATTACATTATATTAGTATATTACTCTCGGAAGTGAAGAACTCCTTCGTATAATGTTTCTTGATGAACGGTTGTAAAATGTTGTGAAACTCAGTAAAAATGCGAGATGAGTGTTCCTCGACGCTCATCTTGCATTTTTATTACTAATTTAAGCTGCGTAGTAAACCTTTAATAGAACAACTTATAATGTTATCAACTGAATGACTTGTTGGAAAAATTTCTTTACGGTCATCAAGCCTTTGCAATTCAGCCCTTTTTATTTTTTTTTTTTTTTAAATTTTGAGTATTTTAGAGAGTTTTGGACCATTTCCAGTTTTTCTTCAACGCATTTTATTCTGGAATTTCCAAAAAAGGCATGATTGCTACGGTGGTTTCTCTTAGAACTTTACTTTACTTAACTTTCTGTGAGTGATATTAGAAATCTCGGATATTACGGGTCTTTATTTTCAGGTATATATAAATCACTCTCGAGAGTGAAAAACTCGTACGTGTAAACGCAGTAACTCCTCTCTCTTCAGCCTTGTGAATCCTTTTAGGAACCTGAGTACACCTGTACCTCTCTGCCTTATTTCACAATATCAGCCCACATCTTATCTGATCTTATCGCTTCCCGTTCACTATGTATATTTTTGATCACTCGGGATAGTTAAGATACATTTGGCACGAAAACAACTGCCACAAATTATTACATACTGGATTATTATTCATTATATCTGTAAGTAACGTAGAATAAAAAAAGAGTTTCGTAATCATTATATACAGTCTAAAAAAAAGAAGTTGAGTTCCGAGGATCATCCTTTGACGACGGTGCCAAGCTTGAATAAATTTTCCGGCCCATTAGTCTCGTTATTAAATTGTTGGATTATATCATCCTTACATGACATGTTAACAGTAAAACCTCAAATTTTGATACGGAGAAGGCTATTTTTTTTAACTTGCTTTTCCAAAGGTCCATTATCGAAAATATGGGCACCTAACTAGTGCCCATGGAGGAGGACAAGGACCAATAGGTCTAGCTCAGGTGGTTGAGGCGCAATTCTTAGCACCTGAGAATTGCGGGCGGCGTCGGTTCGAACCCAGTCTGGGGGTAGACTTTTTTCATTTCGTGGGACCTTGACCCCCCTTGACATAGTAACTTGACCTCCCCCACGGTTAGAATAGGTAGGTAACCTCTAGATAACCACCTGTTATGTAAGAAATGCCAAGGGATTCATTAAAAAAAGGCTTTAGTGTTCTTCTGGTGCCATGGGGGGTAGGGAGAACAATGAAAATAATAAGATATATGCATACTACCAGATAGTATTTTCTTTCATTTCTAAATTTCTTTATTAAGATTATTTTAAATCTATTTTCTTCCTTTTAATTTAGTGAGTATTATTCTTATTATCATTTATATTTGTTTCCTCCTTTTCTCTTATGTCTGTTTTTTTCTTCTTTTGTTTCGGGATTTCTGTATGCTTCGTATGAATGAATATTTTAACACTAATACTTAAATACTTCTAATTCTCTTCAATAATTTTTTTAACATTAACATTCCAAACTTTCTTTTGCTTATATAATATATGATATAGACGGCTTAAGGGACGATATTTTAGATATTCGTTCTTCCGTACTTATTAAAAAGATTTTAATTATTCCAATTTATAATCCCTAACGTAGCAAATTATCGGACGAGGAGGTAAAATAGTTATATGGTGTTGAGGACGGACGACCCCCTCACGAAAAGCTATTACTTTAATTAACTTTCTGCGATGAAATTTAATCAACTATATATAAATCTTCCTTCTGTTCAGGATAACATAATCTTCATTTGTATGTATGTGTAAGGTCATAACAAGAAACTTTTAATAGCTAATGTTATTTGAATTTGTTAAAAAATTGAAAACAAATTAAGCAAGGTGAATCTAATATGTTGCTGTCATGACTAATATCACTACGACCATGACAGTAAACGTTTAAATGACAGTAAATTCACTACCATCACTTATGCTTCTAGCTATCATGCTATATGTAATTCAACAGAATTGTCATGACAATAAATGCTTTGAATTGTCTTTCATATTTAGTTAAACGCTTTGTCTATGCGGTTTCTGGTACTGATAAAAGAGTGTCAGAATTTTAATGTTCTGAACGCCTATTTGTATTAAATTAATACATTTAGTTAAGATTTTCATCATTTCCACTATAGAGGTAAAGAGTATACAGTAATCAGGTCGAAATTTTGAAGTGTGGTTTCCAACGGATCTATGCATTTCAGACTCCCTTAGATTCAATTTTTTTTCATTTCTGCCACATAATCCGTAGAATGGGTGGGTCAATTCGGTTGTTTAATTTATAAAGCCTATGATCCCACAGTACTGAAACAGGTAATCTCAAGCGTAGGAGTTGCTGAGCTGGGCCGTCTGTAGCTCAGGGAGTAAAGGCGTTAGTCTGCAACCTGGGAACGACAGCAGCGTCCGTTCGATTCTGGCCTGTGTGATCGACTTTTATTTCTGTGGTAGGCCCACGAAATGAAAACTTGACCCCACACCCCACCATGATATAAGAATAGAATGATATCCAGAAGATTTCCAGACCCCGGGTGGCCAATCTCTTCCCAATGTAAAGTGCGTAGGGGTACCTTCTTCCACCAGGATATGAACTCCATTAAGAACGGGTAGTTCTCCTCCTCCATTAGTCGGGCCAATTCAAGCATTTGTTCAAGTCTCGGATTTGCGGGAAGTGACAAACGTATAGATCCTTTCATAAAAGTACTTTGTAGAGGTTCCCATGGAAACTTTCTCACCTTCTCATTTTATTAGATTCTCTGATTTACTGGACTTGTGTAAGGCAGTACGAGTGAATGGATACACCAGCAAGATGTTTGGCTAGTTTCCGGTGAAGTTTAAAATTCCAACATTTTCCTTATTTACGCAAATCTAATCCGACTTCATTTAAATATTAATAAGTTTTAATTTGTATAAGTCACTGTAATTCATTTTTTTTTGTAATTGTAATTGAGAATTATAAAGTCAGTAGATTAATTATGTGGAGAGGTAGTCACATTAATGAGGTGATGCGGGTCCTAAATCGTACCCTGGCAGCTGTTCATCACAACTTGCCGATCTCGGCAAATAACTTCAAAGCAAAGAATTGTAAATTGTTACAATCATTTTGCAAGAAAAAAAATATCAACGCCAATTTCTTCACACAAAATTATTTTATATATATAACAATAATTATAAAAATAAAAAGATAAAAAATATGAACTTTAATGTTTTTTTTCTCGTTTTTCGCTGATAGATTATTCTAAGTAAACTATAATGGTTCCTATTCATCCCTCTATTCTCAGTCCACTGCTGTTCCTCAAGGTAGTATCCTCGGTCCCGTCCTCTACACGGTCTATACAGCAGACAACCCAACCAATCCTAATACTATCCTTACCACGTATGCCAATGACACATATGTGCTCCCAGTTAATAATAACCCTTTAATTTCATCTCAAACTCTCCAATCCCATTTCACAGCCTTCGAAGAATTGTTTAATTGGAGGATTAAAATAAATCCCAACAAATCTCATCAAATCACTTTAACCTGTGTCGTAAACCTACCGACTGCCTTATAGTGTCCGTTGATAATGTTGCTGTTATCCATGTCGAACAGAATCGCTACCTTAGACTGCAACTAGACAAATCTGAAGTCTTCGCACAAGACTAAAAAGACAGGAACCTACTGGTCGATTCCGACTATTACAACACTTGACGCCAAACGGTCTAAGCTTCCAACACATTACAAAAGACTGATCTAGATGACTGTAATAAGGCCAATCTGGACATACGGAGTTGAGCTTTGGAGCTCAACTAAATCTTCGAATTGTTCACATATCCACCCTTACATTCCAAAATACTCAATGTTCCTTACTTTGTCACAAATAAAATGTTACATCCTATCTACCCCGAACGCGATATCATTCCTTCCATTATAAACTGCCTAACCATCCAAACCCACTAGTTTCTGCTTAGTCACAATCCTGCGATGAGCCTGAAAAGCTTCGAGACCTAAAGGAAAAATTTTATAAGAGTAATACCAATGGGTAGTTTCTAAATGCCACCAGCTATATCATACCATTGTAGTCTAACATAACATTTACTATATTTATTTTAATTTAAATACAGTTGTAAATTTCAATAATTAAAAAAAGAAGGGTTTTAGACAGTTTATGAACTAATTTAATTTTCTGTCTCTTTCAGGGATTGTGCTGGTTAAGAATACAACTGGTACCATAAAATTTTTATCAGTTTCCATTTACGAAAGCTTGCTTAAACGCATTTCTCACGACATATCCATATTTTAAATCGGACTAGCTGTTTTAGCCCAAATTTGGAAGGAAGTTGGGGATTAGTTTGTAAATGACCCAGTAGTAATTTAACCGAATTCCAACAAATACTTCAGCTTCACCATATTCAAAATATATTTTTCTTTATATGCATCTTCCGTGAATTGTTCCTCTCTTAAATTTTATCTTCAAATGACAATTCAAATTTATTGAAAAAAATAAAAATGTATTCATAAACTATTCAGTTGAAATTATTATTACTTTTTTCTTCTCATACGTCGGCTCAAGACAGTAGAAATTATATTGAAGCTGTATTGATCTATGTATTTTGCAGACGTCTTAAGAAAAAAAGTTTGGTGCATCTCCTTAGCCCCACCAAATTGAGCTAGAGGGTCGAAAATTACCTAATTGTTAAATTCAGGTGGTTAGAAAGGTGCCTTTTGAAGTTATGATTTTCTCCCCACTTCCACTATTTTTAAAAACACTGGTAGAAAAATTAAGTCACTTATTACCTTTTTCCAAACAATGAACGGAAAATAAAACCTCAATCTTTTATTTTATTTTATAACGTAATGATTTCTAATTTTCAATATTCCCCAACTTATCCTTTCATTTATTTTATTATTACGGTAACAAGTTTTCCTCAGCTGTAATAAATACTAATAGCTTAGTTAGAAACTTGGGCAATAATTAAATATAATTATGTGTTTTTCTGACCGCATTTTCAAACATTACTTCCATTACAAACGGATTATTATGTTTAACCATAGAAAGAAAATCAAAATAACCTACATTTCCGATACATGTTTAACTACATTGGGGATAGCTGAGATCTGATACGAACACCATCCCAAACAGCCACCGTAAGACTGGAGAATCAATCATTCCAGAACTCCAGAGCCTGAGGGCACAGAACATCGGCAGGTTCCAATCTGTACTCCTTTCTGGAAGAACAAGATATTTCGACCGCTGCCCTTTCACCGCGGACTTGGGCTATAACTTATTGCCAAGGTACTAATTTAGATGGGCCGCTGATGTCGATGATAGTTCGCTGCGTGATCCTCCAATAACAAATGGCGATATGTTGAGGAAAAATTTAATCGGAGTCCACTTTCTGATTGCGTAATATTTTATTTTTTCTTCCAGGATTTGAAATCTTCAAGAATGGTGTCAGGATTAGGATATGATCAGACTCAAATTGTTTTTTCAAATAAGCTTCAGTCAACTTGATAAAATTTCAATTTACCATCATATCACGATCATCCAAAAATTTATTATAAACCATCTAATAGAAAGCACATAATAATACACAAATATTAATTCAAAATTACAAACCAAAAAAAGTGATGATCCTCATGGATCTTTCAGATCTCATTCATCTTCCACGCTTGGATATTTTGTTTGTTTATCAATCGTGCGTAGCAGTTTTGGATTTGAGATGAGTGGCAAAATAAAAGAACCGGTGATTTTTTTGTTGTTCAATTTATTTACCTTAATGAGATAGACGATACTAGATATGAAGCTTACTCTACGAGTGCTGTACTCCGTGACCCTGCTCCAGATCTAGACGAGCGTATAGAAGACACAGACTCTTGGTAAGTCACCTGCTACACAAGAAGACACCTGGCTACAGCTGGCTACTTATTAGCGCGTGCCAGCACCTGTCCCACCTGCGGCACTGCCAGCCATCACCTGTTCTCATCCGCCGCTTCCGCACTCCTGTCTTTTAATTCCTCCAGGCTCCCGTCTGTGGTCGGTCCAGATCATCAAGAAGGAGATCGCCAAGGCACCTTCTCTCTGGACTCCTACAACATATCGATAGCCCGAGGATTCGTGGTGTTGAAGACGATTAGGTTATCTAATCAATACCATACAACAAGGCCTAAAACCAAAAATTTGATTGCATAATTTTGTTTAATCCTTCATTGATCATTATTAATTTTTTTTTGTATGCTGACCGAAAGTGAATACCGTTTTATATAGCCTTGACGAAAAAAAATAATGTTATGAATTTTTGTTTTGAATCGCAAAAATTAAGAAAATATTTCATGGCAATTTTAAATTCACGTTGTTTTTTTTCCATTAGAGAATAATTTTTTATGTTAGTTTTACGAATGTCGTTATTAACTTTACTTTTTCTCTTATTAAGAATTATAATTTTTATCTATTAATTTTATATTCTTTTTTTTTTTATTCATAACGTTTTATATAGTTAGGAGTGTCTCTTTTACATGACTACGCCCCCCATAATCAATTGTCAAAGAAAAGAGTAACTGTCAAACAACCATATAGATACCATTAAATAAATGGCTATCTGGTATTAAATAAAAAAATAAAAGGATTTTTTAAAAAAATAATTATTGTATCAGAAGCACGTTAAAGATTCCAATTGCCACAAATCGGACACTTCCAGGTCAACTTGAATTTGGGATATGACATGGAGTATTTATAAATGTTTAAATTGGAAGAAGATAGATGGAAGTAGATTGTAGGAAGATTGTCCCGTTTTGGTCAACCAAACCAATTGTCGATAAAGATATCAAAATAGTAAAAAAAAAAATTATATATTTTTTATACAAAAACTATTTTGTAGCTTATTGACTGCCACCCTGACTATTTTCCTACAATAAATGTTTATATATATTTGAAACGTCAAAACATATAATGATCAGCCAAATCAATTTCAAAAAGGTTCTTTTAGTCTGGCAATGAATTCGCAAATATTCTCTCACTCCACAACAATTTACGCGCAAGAGGCATAAAGCTTCCCGTGGTTTTCTTAGCAATGACCGGGCAACCCTCTCTTGCAAGATCTTGCATTATCTCGCGTCAGCAAGCTCCATCTAAGATGTACAATCTCCACTTTCCCAAATTGTAGGTAAGACTCTAAAAAAAACCTACCCACGCTGATTATTTTTTATACTAAGAAATTTACTTTTTATCTGTAGGATATTGAAAAATTTGAACGAAATAGACCGCTATTTCTCCATATATGCTCCACTTGTTTATATCTTTGCTATATAAAATGTTACTACGCTATTATGTATTCTATAGGCTACTCATTTATCATTCTTCCTAATAATGCGCTCTAGACCTTTTAGCCTCCGAAATATTATTTATGGAGATATGATGGTTTATTTGTATAGCTAAGACAGTTCCCAATTCTTTCTCCGCCACCTTTGGTTGTATATATACATTTATAATTAAAAAAAAAACAAGATGGCATTGCGATAAAAAGGTTTGAAAATGAGTTGTTTGATTTATCAGCAATCCACAGAATCATCTCAATAACAGGAAATCGGACATTACTTCAAATGTCAATGTCAAACCCGATATTTATTTTATACCGTAACTTGAGCCTTGCTATTGGTTGTGTATACTCAAACTGTGCGCTCCAAAGATTCAAATTCTGATTGATATTAGCTATATTTTAAAGATTATAATACATCAGTACATTAAATGTCGATAAAAACATTTTCTTGATGCCAGTTTGATTAAGTAAGAGAGAGAGAGAGAAATACTTTATTTATTTATCTATGCTGCCTAAATACATTAGGTTGCTATCTCACACAGCATACTTATCAATCCGTAATCGGGCATATATAAATTACACATACATGGTATAATCATAAAAAAAGAGATACAATAATAGGATATAATAAACAATTGTTATCACCCCTACAGTTTCCTTTTACAATCCATTTCGGTCTGTACAACAAATAAAAATAAATTGAGTTAAAAGACCTTAGTCAAGTTTTAAATCAACAACTCAATTAATTTATACAATTACCAAAATAGTGCAAAAGAATACTGAATTAAACAAAAATAAATTAAAAGAGATTGGGAGACTCTTCTAGGATTTGGTATCTCCATCAAATCACATTTGCTACAGAGGAGTCTTATGGAGATACCTTTTAAAGCTAAAACCATTCCTGAAAGTAAAAAAAAATCTCTCAAGAAATCCTTGAGATTTCCAATCCAGAGGCCGATACCAATTGAATCAAATAAATGAAATTCTCTCCTTTCCCGGCCAATGATATTCTTCGGCGTTAGTCATTGGATTATTATATTTTATAATATAACAATTTAAATTTTTGGTTCAATAATTTCAATTATGAAACTTTGTAATCGACTAGAAAAAAGTGTCTTCACCTCTTCAAAATCTTAGATTTTACATTTGAAGATACAATCCAAAGGTCAAATAAAAAAAAAGAAGTAATTTATCCATTTTTATTCCTTGAGACTACAGGGCTGTTTCAATAAGATCTGACAAGTCTCTCCAGGATGATCTTAGGTACTGACCATTGCCATACACTATTTTGTTTCAAAATTGCGACCTATAAGAGGTTAGAGAAGGTATTTATGTAAGAAGTTTAAAATGAAAAGTGTATTGAAATCGGTGTAGGAAATTTTATATAAAAATTAAATTTTGTCTAAATCTAATATGGGGATATATAATTTTATATGGGGCCCACGGAGATTCATTAGCTAAGTGGCTCGTAAGATCATTAGGGTTGGCAACCTATGTTTTAAATGATGTAACGATTTTTTTTTTAACTCTTGTCCTGAACTTTTTTATGAGATATCGAACAGTAAGAATCGTGTATAATTTCTCATTAGATTTGTAATAAACTGTACACTTGTTTGGCCACTTGTAAGCAAGCACTCGCAGCTTTCCCACCACTTTCTTCACTTAAAATTTTGAATAATTGGATTTCAGAATTTTCTCGGTAATTAAACAGACTTAATCTAACATGATCAATCTGAGCCTTTCTTAACTCTTAAGGTACATTGTCAGTACATGCCACCGTAATTTTCATTTTCCAGTGACATTCTTCTCAGTTCAGATAGATCAATAAATTTTAAATAATAAATATTTCGTAACAGTGATCCACTTATTGAAAAAATAAAAATTATACAGTATCTTTTATTGAGACATTTACTGAAAAGAATTATTTATGGTTTGATAATGAGGTGTAGATAGTTGACCGTAGATTACTAATTTAAGAAGATGGTCGGGGGGTGCAGACAGCAAAGAAACAATATAAATAAACCAAAAATATCTATTTATGCCGATGTTTCGACCTGAATTTCAGGTCTTCATCAGGGCTATAAAAAAAAAAAAAAAAGGACAACAACCATCATCAGAGAAAATATATAAAAAAAAAAAAAAAAAAAAAAAAAAAAAGGACAACAACCATCATTCAAATATATAAAATAAAATAAATAATAGACTAAAAATTTGGAAATATACATAATAATGGAATGAAAATATAAATTAGTTGATTAATAACTATGGATAAAGACAGTAGTAGATTGATTACATTATTATTTATATACATTTAAATGTGAGTAATAAATAAATGATACAGTGGAAAGAATCTATAAAGAATTAGTTACAGACATTACTTAAACAGAAATCTAAAGATCAAATGATCGTAGAGGTAAAGTAGTCAATGAGAGTAAAAAAAGAAAAAAGAAAAGACCAACATAAAAAAGTTTAAAATGGAAAATAATGAGAGCCCAAAAAAGTAATAAAATGTATCAATATATAAAGGGCGTGTAAAAACGGTTTATGGTTTGAGCACGCTATATGCTGAATCGTACATACTAAATTGAGAACTCTGGTCTAAAGCCATTCTCAATGAACAGTCGTTCAGCCAAACAGAATTTTTGAAATCGGTTTGGTACTTCTTATAAGTAGCGTTCAGCCTTATACAACAATAATATAATAATTATTATTACTATATTGGATGATACATGATATAACTGTATATTTTCGAGTAAATAATGATTTAATATTTTATTGTATCCTGTAATTTCTTATTTCTTATTTCTATTTGGTTTTAATGAATATTACTTATATCTTATTTCGCTTTGGATTCATTTGAATTTTTTTTTATGAGTCTATATGTATATTGGAAATTTCACTAATAATTTTTACGAGTTATGTATAGCTGTGAAGTAGAACATCCATATTCTGTCAATACAACAAAGACATGACATCGGTAATGCAGTTCCCAGCCATTGCCCTTCCCCAGTATTCTTCAGTTCCTCAAATTCTAAAATAATGTGAATATTCCTGTTGGGAGAGATTGGAATAAGGTCTAGTTTGAAGTGAAGATGAAATCCATGGACCAGCATGCTCATAGCTCCATGATTCATTATGGTCCACACCAGTTCACAGGCTCAGCTAATGACCTCCTCAATATAAATGTCGGTTCCCAGGCTTTCAGTCTGTCCAGGTCAGGTCAGCTTCGTCTGATGAGGATAGTCCGGTTCCAACCACCAGGTATCTATACCGTTCTTTATATACAAATGAAAATACTTATTCTCAGATATGGTGTCTTGCTCTTACCACAAAAATATTTTTCTTTCTTTATTTCCTCTAGGTCATAACAATTGTAAATACAATTTTGAGACGAACTGGTTGGTGGAAATCGCCTAAAGCAGCAAACAATTTTTTTTCATCTTTTGTTGGCATATACTCACTGGCAAGCAATCGTTTCTACTCTAAAATCTAGGACAGTGTTGCGGTTACACGATCTGCGACTGTGATATTTGCTGCCATTCGCATGTGGCCATCATCTACACGACTTTCATTCTCAACTTGGTTAGAAAGAAATTATTTGTTTTATCTAGTACACATTTTTAATTTATTATCGATCATAAAACAATTTTTTTTTTCAAGAAGACCTCTCTTTTTTTTGTTAAGTATGAACTAATTAATTCATTTACTTTTCCTTTGTTATAATATTTGATTTGTCTTATCTAATTTTACTAACACTACTGGTCCTTATTTATAGACTAGTTATAATGTATAATTTAAGGTCTGCTATATATATATATTTCAATTTCTTCTTCAGTCAATGTTTCCTCCACTACAATCCAAAATGCCATTATTTTCCTTTCAATCTCAAATATATAAATAAATAATAAAACATTGACACAGACACTCCTAATAAACTCACTTTAGTTATTTATAAAATACATATTTTATAGAAAGCATTTTGGAAATAAACTAAAAGAGGTTGGGGTTCTTGTGGGAAAGAAGGAGATTAGATTAGATTAGATTTTTATTGAGGGCGATCAACATCTAGGTTATTACACCGTTTTTACTTCATCTATCTTCTTGTCTTTGACATTTGATGGTTGAATGTAGGCTATTACCTTTTTACACTGGTCGATATTGGTGGATTATATTTTAGTATAAAGTTGTGTTTCTTTCAGGAATTTTATTATTTTGTCTATGGATTCTTTTGAGTCTTTAAGGGCCAATTCTCTTGTTCGTAGAATTTTATTATTTTCGAAGGCTTGACGAAATGATGAGCATTCTTCAATTATATGCTTTATTGATAATGGGGAATGACAGGTTCGGCAAATAGGCTGGTCCTCTTTTGTGATTAAGTGGAGGTGTGTTAATTTGGAATGTCCTATTCTTACTCTTGCAACAACCACTTCTTCTCTTCTGTTTCCCCTTATGCCACTTGTCCACTTTTGTGTGTTTTTTTTACATTTCTCAATTTATTGGTGAGTGGTACGGCAGCCCACATTGAATCCCAACTTTTTCGGATTCTGTTCCTTAAAAATGCCTTTATGTCTTTCGGCTCGTAAATTTGGAGTGTTGGAACGTTCATTGTAGCAGCCTCTTTAGCCGTTTTATCCGCTGCCTCATTTCCTGCTATTCCTGAGTGCCCCGGAGTCCAGAGAAAGGAAACACTTTTTTTATGACGTTTTAGCATAGGAGAGACGAAGGAGAAAATGGACTGAGGAAGAGCGGGAGGAACATTCGAGGAGGATAAAAGGGTGTTGGAGGAGGTTTGAGTAGGTAGTTTCTTCATAAAAAAAAAAATAAAAAATAAAAATACATATTTAGCATTAATCCATATCTAGTCATTAACCACTCTTAAATTTCACTAACTTTTCAACAGAAACAAATTCACTGACTATATTTTTTAACTTTTACTCTGTGATATATATTTAATCAATTTTTGAAAATTATTCCACAGACAAAAAAATAGTTAAAAAATTAGGGTTCTCTGAATTTTCCTCTTCTTCCACGAGAAATGAAAAATGATTAATTATTAAAATTAGAAGATATTGAAATACATTATCCGAGATTAAAACATAAAACAATGTGTTTTTTTTAAATTGTTACTTCAAATATCATATTTTTATTATTATAAACAATAATTATTAAAAATAATTCATTTACCAATCATATTTTATGTTAGTTAGTTTAGTTAGAAAGCTCAATAATAAATCAGCACTCCTAGTGTTGTGAAATGCCCAAATTTATTTATGATATATATGTTTTTCTGTTTTGGCTTTGTATAACAGAACTCTTTTGGTTATATTTTAAATATATGCAGTGTGCTGTTAAAATTAGATTACATTTATGGGCTTATTAGAACATTATTTAAAGGTTAATTAAAAAAAAGCTTTGTTTCTCAAATAGAAGTGTTTAATTAACTAGTAAATATTTCGCAACTTTGTCTTAGTACAGACATGGTATTTTTAGATTTTTTTAAACAAATAACAAGACTTTTGGGCTAGGAGAACTTTACAAGGAATATAATTATGTCAAAATTAACCAAAACAGGACATAACTACTGTGCATTAAAGAGCAATGCAGATATAACTTTCTTATGACGAAACTATGTTAGAAAATTTAAGGAATATTATATAGGTATATTATTCTAGAGCTAACAATCTCTTAGGAAGTGGTTAACTTATTGCCGTAATGGGAGAGCTGCAAAGCCTTCTAGTGACATCCTAACGGTTAGTGGCCGCTCTAACTGGACCGCCCCTTCGTTCCGCCACTATTTGCACAGTTCTGCTTCTCCCATCTTCAGCTTCCACTAGCATTACAGTCTAAGTGAAATGTTTTTCGCCTATTCGCAAAAACTGATGGAGGAATCATGAAACAGGGAAAGAAACGAAAATCAGTGTATTTTCTACTAAGAAGCAGTTTGTATGAAGAGAGCTTTGAATCATCATCATATGAAGATTAATTTATTTACCCATGGTGACTGATATTACATGCTGGGATGTTTAAAATATGAAATTCAAAAGCAATAATGGGGCATCCTCACACCATTTGCCAAATGTTTTTTTTTTTTTTTTTTTT
>NW_027112014.1:1781858-1801319 GCF_000696795.3 Halyomorpha halys
CCTTGTCTGCATTCATGCTTGCCGAGTATATGGCTATATCATCAGCATAAGCAGATATTTGAGCATTGTCAAATTTAGTCCCGACTATGTGGGCAGTGTATACATTAAATAGAACTGGCGCAAGAACCGAAGCCTGAGGGACACCACAAGTGACGGGCTTGGGAGTGGAGATTTCAGTTTTGACCCGGACCGAGAAAGTCCGGTCACTGATGTAGGACCCAATAATGTCGACCAGTTGTTCCGGGAATTGGTGCAGCCTGAGTTAATGTTTTTGATAACATGAAGTTCAATTAATGAATACGTAACCTGCCACAACTTCCTATACGAGGGTGATCTGGAAAAGTTCCGACCGCAACGTGAAGATGGCAGGACTCGTAAATAAAAGCAAGTGAATTTCGTTGTTCATTTGTTGACTGTGATGTAACAATCGTTTGAGTAAGTTGATGTCGGTGTTTTTACAAAAATTGCACTCCTCGTATTGCACTTCTGGGTAGATGTGATGAACACGCTTGGGAAGTGAGGTATCAGCTATCGGCCTGAATCCACTTATTGCTAACTATAACAGTAAACTAAACAACATATCTTTGTGTCATAGCTAATAACCCAACCACACATGGTTTAGTTGGTCATTATACTTATTTCACTTAAAGACTCAGCAGAATCCATAGACAAAATAATAAAGTTTCTGAAAGAAACTCAACTTTATACTAAAATATAATCCACCAATATCGACCAGTGTAAAAAGGAAATAGTCTACATTCAACTATCAAATGTCAAAGACAAGAAGATAAATAAAGTAAAAAGGGTGTAATAACCTAGATGTTGATCGCCCTGAATAAAAATCTAATCTAATCTACTAATTTCAAATTAAAATAATTAATGGAAGACTGGCCGTGTATTATATGTAAAAGAGAGATAGTCCAGGTGCTGTCAAAAGATCTTAAACAGTAATTTAAATATATTTTGTGATTCAACGTTTCAGGGTTCACTTTACAGGGCTTAAACTAATAAAGATACAAACAGCAAAAATAAGCTAACAAAGAAAGAGAATAGATAACATGAAGTAAATTAGGGGTCTCCTATTTCCTTCATTATTTTCTTGACCTTTATTTTATTTTCATTTTAGTGTGCACTGTATATTTTTAAATTTCTTTTTTTATTTGTTATCATTTCCTTTTCATTAATTGTCTAATACCTTTTTGTAATTCTTTCTTATTTATTTTTCACTGAACATCTTATTGTTATTTTCTTTGTCCATTTCGATAATATTTTTTACATATTTTAAATCATATTTAGCCACACGTTAGTTTGCGTTTAAATTTCTTTTTATCTATTTTCTTACTTTATTTTAGCTGTATCTTTTTTAGCCCTGATGAAGTAAAGTTGGGTCAAAATGTTGACTCACAATAAATTGTTTAATTACTGTTTGAGTTATTTTGACTACCCCCGAACTTACGAAGTAAGCTGCAATCCAGCACAGCAGTGCACCTTGAGAATGGGACTGCACCTTGTAATGGGACTGCACCTTGTAATGGGACTGCACCTTGTAATGGGACTGCACCTTGTAATGGGACTGCACCTTGTAATAATGGGACTGCACCTTGTAATGGGACTGCACCTTGTAATGGGACTGCACCTTGTAATGGGACTGCACCTTGTAATGGGACTGCACCTTGTAATCGCCCATTTGTTCTCTCATCCTTGTTCTCCAACACTGGTCTCAGTGACGCCGTGGGCCTCCTCTCTCATTCCCTAGGTTACCACTTGTATTTTTGTTCTCTTGGACTCCTCCAACATCCTTTCCAGGTTAATCAGACATTCCTGACTTCCTGCGCATTGCCGCCTTTCTATCTCCACTTTGCAATTTTTGCAGTCTGGGACAAACTTCTATATTCTCTTCGGACACTCCCTGGCAATTTTTTTTTCTTATAACACCGCCCGATAGTTCCTTTTGGCACCTTGGGCTGGTGTGCCTATACTCCTGTCACATCAGACAGAAGGGTGTGTGAAGGATCTCCGAGAAAGTAAATTTCCTTACACCCTCACTTTACTTATCCCGATCTTCTAGGTTGGACGTTCCTCCATTACCTTCTTTGAACGACAAAACCATACCCGGACCATCTTTCTTTTATAAAAATAATTAATTACATCTCAATGTACATAATTTTCTCTC
The DNA here is from genome assembly GCF_000696795.3 of Halyomorpha halys. Classification (NCBI taxonomy): domain Eukaryota; kingdom Metazoa; phylum Arthropoda; class Insecta; order Hemiptera; family Pentatomidae; genus Halyomorpha; species Halyomorpha halys. The sequence goes on from NW_027112014.1 coordinate 1,784,032, forward strand.
TTTCTAGTCTTATTTTCCCTTCAACATTGTTGTTTGTGATGTGCTGAAATTACCTGCGTTATCTGAATCGAGGTCACAGATTTATGTTTGTTTTTTATAACATCGTCCCCCCCTCCTCTAAAGACAAACGGTTGTTATTTACTAATGTAATACAGATTTATTTGAATCAGCTTACCATGAACCAACGTCTTGTTAAATACATACGAAATGTCTTGTTGTTTTGTTTAATAAGCTACATAAATTTTTTTTTATTTCTCAGAACAAGTCTAAGGCTGTATCTATATCAAAAAGAGACCTTTTTGCCTAGAGTTTATATCGTAAACTAAAAATGATTAAAACAGTAAATGTGTATCTGATTTAATTTTTATGACAAACATTTTTGCCTATAAGATGATCTCTTTGTTTACAGTAGTCTCCTTGGCATCTCCTTGATATCCTCCCTCCCCCTCCAGTGGAACCCACAAGACAGAGATCTACAGATACTAGATCCAGAATTAGATGAAACAATTAGCCGAGCTGAGGATGAGGAAGCGAGAGATGTCCTGCTCCGACTCCCACCTACACTGCACTACTACCTGCTCCGAGAACATCAGCCTAACCCAAACCTGAATCTTCTTCCTCAGGAGCAATGCTCAGGTACCGTTCCTTGATCGCTGTATTTATAGAAGATAGCTTGAAAATAAGAAAAATGTCATTTTTGAACTGTTATTTATTTTATTCAGATTTATAAGATATTAGCAGATCCTACAATTATTCCCAATTGCTAGATTTATGGATATAGATAGGTCAATTGAATATAATTGAAAGTTTGATATAAATTAATATATTTACGCATTGGATAAATGATTGAGTCAATTACTTATTATACTCATTTAGTTTATAACGGTAAATAACATTATATAATAAAATATAAGGTAAATAAATAGAAATAACTTCAGTATTACTCAACAAATGGACATCAAACTTGGCAATTGTTTAGGGCCCTATAAACTGCACCAAATAGCACAAATCTAATTAAACAGATTACTCTTTATTTAAAAACAATATTTATTTAGTTAATGTCCCATTAGTTTCTAATCTTGCTTCATCTTCTATTCCGGACAATCCTCCGAGGGGTCGGAAAAGAAGATGGCCTCGAGACCTTATATTGTAAAAATGTTTTTAGAGTGCTACCATTGGGTAGTTTCTTTACATGCTTGTACTATACCATTATGATTTCCTCAAATTTACTTGATGTATTTATGTACAGTTGTAAACATCAATAAATAAATTTAAAAAAAAAATCTGTTAATATAGGCCAAGGTTAATATAAGCTTTCCAACTGTTGTATTACCGTATAAATTGGATATAATCAGAGGCATTATGAACGATTATATGAACAATGGTCATCGGCAGAAAAAAAAATCATCCAAAATAAATCTAGGTGAAAAATTATTAATCTTTAAATTTAAAAAAAAAAAGATATGTAAGGGTTTCAGACGACACTAAAAATGATGATTTGCTTATTCCTAAAAAAAAAAAATTGTTGAACTACATTGCTTGAAGCCTTGTATGTTTCTATAATTTTTAGTGAATAAAAACTTATTTAATTGATACAGTAATATTGTTTTCTTATTCCTCATAAAGAAACAAATCAATTCTTATATTAAAAACATGAAGAAAATGTATATCTTTATGATCTAAGCGCAAAAAATGTTTAATTTTGTTAATATATATTTTTTACCAGATAAAACGGAATGGCCTATAATCTTCCCAAAAATCCTAAACATTTAGCAAAAAGTCCCTAAAATCTCTAAACTCCACAATATTGTTGACTGATCCTCAAGAACCGCAAAATAATATATATTTTTTAAAAATATATGTATTTGTTTTTTGTCTATTAAAAATAATTCTATTTATTTTAGATATTAAATGGGAATTTAATAAATAAAACATAGAGTAGCAATTATGCTTCTAATAATACAAACTATGTTCAAAACTGATGTGATCGGGTTGTGTGGCGTATGTTAACAATATCTTAGGTATAAGGAACTATATGGCATTGGTACAAGATCGAAACGAATAGAGCAGGCCAGGACCTATAACCGAGTTGTAATCACAAGTTTATATTTGACATGAAGACTGAGACTCGGTATGTAGTTGCTCTGCTTAAGAAGGGAAAATTCATTCAAGCTTTCAAATTTCGTAGGACCCTCTAGGCCGAATTCGAAACGGCGCCACCTACAGTTCTCAGGATGCAAAGGCCTGAGCCTCAACCACCTAAGCCCGGTGGAATCCATTATCCCTCTGTCTCCTTCAAAGCATAATGAATAATAATTATAGTATTAAATGTTTGAAAATATATAAATACATTTTTTTCTAAAATATTGAATTAAACAATTCGTTTTATTTATTTAATAAATGGAGAAGTAAAATCGCAAGAATATGGCGAAATTATTTCAAAAGTCATTATGGAAATTTAAATAGATAAGTTTTAATAATATATAGTTAGTATGTTATGTAGCAAATGTTTTAAACATTGTGAATCAAAACCATCAATTTTTTAAAATAAATCTGTATACATAGATTAGTAATCATAAAGATTATTTTTTACTCTCAATTAAAAAATATTATTGCAAAAAGAACTAGACAGTAGCAGACTGAGAGACAACATTGTACACTTTACGACCCAGTGTAGGGCTGCAATATCAGGGGCAGTCTAGACAGTTAATTCTTCTGGAGACACCCCCCATATTGTGCCCCCCTATATTGTCTAATATTGCCCCATGCTAATGTCCTCGCACGGCTCGCTCACGTCCGCTCGATTTCTACCGGAATGGCTTTAGGAAGAAAACAGGAAAAAGTGGAGGAAAGTTTTATCCTCAACAGGATAGCAAATACTATTCTCAACAATGTTAAGTGTCATTTAAATGCAATTTATAATTGGGTTTTGGGATATTCTTAAGCATTTTACGAAGAAGCAAAGTAATCTAAAATGTAGTAATTTTAAAAGAATATACCATGTTAAAAAAATTATTAATGAATTCAAATGGTTACTTTAAAAATTTTTAGAACTTATTCCGTAAAACCTATGCTTACAAAATTGTTGCTGGTATAATTCGAAGAGCTCTCTAAAATGTGTTGTTTTCGAAAGAATGTTTAGTAGTTTTCGCCCCTTTTAGGGATCTTTTTTTATTCAATCAGCAGAAGATTATCCATAAGTACTTCAGAAGGAAAATATATTTTCAGTATAAAGTCAAAGTGTATCTGAAATTCTTGCTATCTTGGGTTTGGTTGCAATTTAAAGTGGTTTCATATTCTCTTAGCTGTACCAGAATGATCTCACTTAACACGTTATCATTTTTTATGTGATATTCTTGATGTAAAAAATTAAAAAAAAATATTTGATGACATATCGAAACTTTTTAACAAAATCTTATTACGATTCTCTTAAACATTTTCAGAAGTACAACTCTGGAATTGCAACGACGACATAAAACAGTCAAAGTAGTCATTACTCTGGCAGGCAATCATCGGGATTATCCTCTTTCAGATAATGGTTCTCAATTTCTTCATCGATTTGCATCCTTAAGTGTCCTTGGACACCGATGACCTTTACCAAAAGGATATCCTCATTTCAAGGGAAAACAGAAGAGAGACAAACATTCCAGCCGAAGAGGAGGAGTTAAGGAATGGTAACAATTAATCAAGGGAAAGGCTCGATAAGCTCGCGTGTCTACTGAAATATTAACGGCCTTGAGGGATCACGACTTTTACCTCGCTGCTGTTAGTGCGGCCAGTAGTATGCACTCACTATGCCTAACTAGCCGATACAACTCATCTCACGATATTATTAATGATATTTTCTTTAATACGCTTTAAAGTTTTTTTTAATATTTCAAAAAAGTCGCATGAATTCGGTCATGCTGTTATGACATAGAGGGCCTCCTCTCCCACCAAAAAAAAAACACTAAAGCTATTAAATATTTGATTATACATAAACGATTTTTTATAATTTCTTATCTATTTAGTATAAATAAAATTGAGAAATTAAGAATGTCATAATCTGCCTAGATCCTTGATCTATGATCAATCTAGATGCATAGACGTAGAGTCCTAATGTTTACAAAATATATAGTTTCGTTAAGAAACATAACTAAACTTTTTTTTCTAATGTGTAATATTACATTTTCCCTTATATTTATAGACAATGGCAATGGTGATCATGGAGCTCATTCACACCATATTAACAAATATAGAAATTAAATGATAATAAATCAAGAAATAAAAGAAAATAGATAATAATTTAAAAAAAAGATAAATAATTAATATTGGAAGAAGATAGTTGACCGTATGAAGTACATTGTAGAAAGATAATTTGAGTGGCGGTCAATAAAGGTATCAAAATAGTAAAAGAAAACATTTAAACCCAGAGCGACAAACGTATTTTATTTTATTGTTATATTAGTTGAAAATATTACTTATTTTATATTAAACTTATTTCTACATGTACATAATTTGATTATGATAATGTTATTTATTTTACTGTTTATATACATATCGAGTTTTTATTATTTTTAGTTATTTATATGTATTTCTTTTTTTTATTATATTTATTTTTATTTTATGTTTAATTTTGGTATGAATATGATAATTTATAACTGTTACTTATTGCCCAAGACTGTGGCAGTTTGTGATCAATTTATTTATCAATAAATAAAATTTGATTTAAAAAAATAAAAACAAAAGTGATTTTTTTAAATTAATTAATTCATATAAGTGAAGTCAGACAACGCAATTTGAATTTTTTGGCATTGCAAACAGAACTATATAAAAATGAAAAACAATAGGTGTTAAAGTACGCAACTTTGTAATTACGACTTAAAATGTTATTCATGTTCGAAAAAGAAAAAAAACTGATGAATTACACATCTTAACCTAGCATAAATGCATTATCTAGTAAATCTAATACAATATAATATAATAAGCTCAAATTAATTGGATAATTGAGGCAGAGAGTTAGGTTAGATATAGCAATAGATCAGTTAGGTAGGTAGGGAAACAGGGGCAGGTGTGTATTGGCATCCGTAATTAGCACCTTTGTGGATCCCATTGGCTATGGTTGTTTTGTCACGGGGAAATACGCTCTTTGGCCAATATAATATATATCAAATTATCAATATATATATTTTTTTCTTGAGTGGTAATAGGAGAATATAGAGTGTTAAAAATAATAAGTATTTTTGTGAATCTGGAGGATCACTCATAATAACAACTTTATTAAGGCGACGTTTCACAACTTTATTGTTTGCATGCCCAACAATGAAAAAAAAGAAGGTTTTTTAGGATAAATAATTTCTTCAAGTGATTAATAAATAACTATTACAACATTAATTACAATTTTCTATTAAGGTGAGTTATGTCAATTCAATATAGAACAAAGTGTAATAGACTAATGTAAATAATGTTTTGTGGGTGGCGCAGGTTCGAATCCGACCTGGAGGTGGACTTTTTTCATTTCGTGGGACCACCACAAAATGAAAACTTGACCCACCACCATAGTTAGAATAGATTAGTCACCTCTAGATAACCCTCCCCCCCGTATTTCAGAAATATACAAAAAACCAAACCAAGTAATCTTTTTGTTAAGTAATTTTTTATTTGTAATAGTTATTAATCTTAAATATTACTTTGTACATTAAAGTTTTTTAAAAATTAGCTAAATAAATTTCTTGCTCTACTTAGAAAAAAATTAATTTTGAATAAATAAGTTTGAGAAATGTTTTGCCATGTCTCAAGTTTTAAAAATTTTGCTTTTATAATTGCTGTTAAAATATAGAAGATATTTTAACACTAAAAAACTTTTTGAAACTGCTTAGAGTAAATGATTCAAAACAAAACATTGTAACCTCTTCACAAATGTTATAATGACCTCATAGGTAAAAATTAACCACGATGGACAAAAATACACATAATACACCAGCATACCCAGAAAAAACCTGCACGTTCATCACACAGCTTTCACATGCCACTCTATATTGAAATGAATTTAATCCTAGTACATTTCAAAACGAATATTTCCGTATCATTCAGGATGACAATAATTTATCTTTCTATATATTTCTTATATACATTTCACATACATTTAAAATATAATTTCACAAACAAGTGAAACAAAAATCTGACATTTGTTATTATCGTTGTATAACGATTATGGGAAACCGAAAACATTTTGTAGAGATATTTTACATCTATTATTAAATAAAATCAAAAAGTGTTAATTTTTTGCAAGAACAATTTATTCTTTTAATAATTAAAGAATTACTTAAATGATATATACAATTAACGATAATATTTAAATGGGATCACGATCAAAATAATTATGTTGTTTGGACATTAAAATATTAAAATCAATGTAAGTGTAGTTCTGGAGCAGAAATGATTATGCAGGACAAAAGAAATCAACTAAAACAGCAGTGAACTTCAATCAAAAATCAACCCAAAGTATTTTAAGAAACTTATAAACATTTTATTTTATTTAATATAATTTTTAGATTTTCCATTGTTATTACTACTAACAAAAGAGGTTTGGGAGTTGACAACTTGATGGCAGCAGAGCAGGACAGAAAGTTCTGGAGGTTGCTGGTTGAAGAGGCCTGGACGCGTCAACGTGTTGTAGCGCAAAACTAATAATAATAATTACTACTGACAACGAGAGACGGTTATTTTTTTCATATAAACAATATTGAAGATATAATAAATACTTGATCATTTTACAGAAAAATAGTTTCTGTAATGAAACCCGATGTTCTTAATTCGGAAATTTTCCACATTCTCATTACTTCTTACCATATATTCCATAAATTGGTAAGAGAACCTAAAGAAAAGTTTAATATTTGGCCGAATCAAGAATGATAATTTTTATTTCATAATTCGCTACTCATTTTGAATTGTACAATGTGTTGTTTATAGTTCACCGTTGATTCGATAAGAGATGGTTGGGAGTGCGGTCAGTAATGGTGCGAGAATAAGTAAAACTTATTTATTGGTGCCAACGTTTCGTCCTGAACTGCAGGCCTTCATCAGGGCTGAAAAACAAAAACGAGCTAACTTATGGGAAAAAATAATATAAAAAACTTGAAACAAGAATTGTATTATTAAAATTAACAAGAATTATAAGAGAAACAAATGATAAAAAAAAAGATATTAAAAATCATGCTCAAATAAATAATTAAATAAAAATAATGAAAGGTACGGGAGATAATGTACATGATGAGTAATCAATTGATATAATAAAATATGTAAGTAATGATTGAAAATATATAAATAATAAAAAATTAAAATCTACATAATGAAATGTGTGAAAGAAAAAATGTTGCTTAAATTGTATAAAGTGACTTTTCTTGTGTCATCCAACGCAATCCTTTCTCTGTGGCAAGATATTGCGGTAGATTGAAACCTCAAACAATGCCGAACGCTGTTTTCAGATTAAATGATTGTTGTCGGCTACACCCACTGGTCTTCTTTGAAGTGAAGCCGGAATTTACAAAGATTGCAAAATACACAATGGAAAAACCCACATCCTCATCTCCTAAGATAAAAGAAATTTATTTTGTGAATCATGAAACTTCAAGAGCCCTAAACAAAAAGGAAAGTGGGTATTAAGACTATTAAAAAATTCAATTAAATAAATAAATTACGCACACTCTTATTAATGATTTAAAATAGAGTTTTCAAACTTGCATCTCTTTTTTTGCGAAATTTAAAATTTAGAGTTGTTTTCCCATACATAGTGTTCTATTAAAAGGCAAATACAACACGTAATATCATTAATAACATTTTGTATTTTCATATTTTCAGACCTGCCTCTCATATCTCTTAACACGGAAAAAGATAATTTATTCTTGTAGTATGAAATAAGCAAAATTAATATCTCAGTGCACATATATTTAAAAAATATCTTCTGAATTTGTAAATATATTTTTTTTATTGTTAAAAGTCCTTTTTATTATTTATATTTTTGGATGTCCGGTTAAGGTGGGGGTCAAGAAGGTACATGAATTATATAATAAATTATTTATTGATTAGTATTCCAGTTATTCATATTAATAATATTTTTGTTTTCTAAATTCTTAAGTGATATACTTTTTATTTATTTAATGAATTAATTAATTAATCTAATAATTATTCATTCTATTATTCTAAGTATATTCTTACAATCTTATCATATTTCACAATGTTTTTTTGTGTTTTACCACATTAAGCCCTGATGAAGCTCGGTGAATTGGAGCGAAACGTTAGTTCAAAAATCAATAGTTTTTTTCTTCCATGGAAAATTGTTAATTAATCGTGTGTAGTTAATAAAAGGACAAAGGTCCGGGTCCTATCAAAATAACTCAAATAGTAAATAAACTGTTTATTACGAGTCAATGTTTCATTTTTTCCTTCTTTTTTTTTTACCTTTATGTTCATTCTTAATTCCATTATTTTCCATCTTTTAGTGTGTACTGTATTTTTCATACTTCTCTTTTATATATTTTTCTATTTCCCTTTTCATTATGGATTTCATACTTTTTTTAATTGTTTGTTTATTTATAATTTTCACTGTACATTCTTCAAGTATATTAATTATTAATTATTATATTATAGGAAGATGGTACTCCGACAATTTATTAGATATCCGACGATTTATTAGACAATATATAAGATTAGGAATTTTTGGGTTGTTTTTGTTTTGTTTTCCATTACTTCACTTTTTTTCACGTGTGATATGAAGTGTTTTATTATTTTCATTTGCATTGTTTAATTGTAAATTAATATTGATGGATATATTGTATACTTAATAAAGATTTCAAACGAAAATTTTCAGTGATTCGTTTATTTTTGAAGATGTTACAATCTTATTAGCTTATTATATAAAAACGGAGTATAATATTTATTTTTAAAAAATAGGTGCTTTATCGAAAATAAAATAATAATTAATTATTACTTATAATTGATCAATTATTTATAAAAGTCCTTGTTTTTAGTCCTTAACGGATTCTAGACTCCATAAAGCCCGTAAAGGGTTTATTTTGCCATTTCAATGATCGCAACCTATGGTATCGAGTTTAATCCGTATCGCGTTTTTATATGGCGTTATTCTCCTAACAAGGCAGAAATCAAGAGCCGGATGAAAAGGCTTTTAAATTTTAAATTATCCTGCCTTTACTTGAAGGATAGAATCCTTCCTGATCCTTAACCCACTGAGGAAGATTGGATGCCATGACATCGACGGTAGGGTAGCTCTTGTGACCAGTCCATCCGCCCGGTTTTTTTTTCCTCTCCTCCAGATCCTTTTTTTTGTTTATTTAATTTTTTTCCCTGTTGCTTTGTTCTTCTTTTTCCTTCTTTTCCGTCTACCTCTTATCCCTGTTTCGCCTCCCAGACGGACGGACACCTCAAATCATAACTCCTACATGATCGGGTTTCCCTCTCAAACTCAAGGTCGTGTCCTCCTTCCAGTTCTACGAGTTTGCTCTTTTAGTTCTTTTCTCTTCCAAGATAATAATCAGGATCCAACGTTCGATCTTATGGAAATAACCCATCACGGAGTTCTTCGTTGCGGACAACAACATCCTTATTTATAACTATAACTACGTATTATTGAATTATAATATATTATTGAAATTGAATGAACAATTCTGTTTGAATATAGTAGGACATATTTTTCATTAGGTGAAGAATTTATACTTCTAGAAATCTATTCTATGGAGCTTAATTTCATCTTTGATTAATAAAAATAAGTTTATTAAGTATCAGGAAGAAAACATTGTTTTTTACCCTGTATTACGATGAGATTGAGAACTCTCTAATGCAATTTATAAAGTCAATATGTAAATCCTTATTATTAACTGTTGCGGCCAACATATGGTCCACAAATCGATAATTGAAACATATGATTTTTATAACGTCAAAATCTATTGTTTTTTAAACTAAAAAATAGACAGACAACTTCTTAACGTCTCACTGCATACACATTTTGAATTATAAAAAATAGAATATAAATCATTATATACTACAATATTGCATAGTATAATATTTATTAATTATATATAATAGCAATTATTTCTCCTATATATTTATTCAATATCTTCTATTATTACATCATCTTTTTTGCCTTCAGTTCAAAAATTAAAACACAATAAGGTTTGTTTTGGAATTTTCATTAAAAATATTGATTTAATGTATATTATACATACAACATATTTACTTATTGTATTTACTATTTGTGCAGTTGTAAATAACATTAAAGAAATAAATAAAAAATATATATATTATAGAAAAGCCTAATAAAACTATATTAATAATAAACACTAAAGAGTGGTATACAATTTCTTCGAAATGTCTAAAATAAACAAATACACTGTTATGTTTTAATTTTTAACCTGAAAGTAGGATAGGAGGATAAAAAAAAAATTGTAAGAAGATAAATTAATCTTTTCTTCCTCCATAAAAAACAATAATACAAAAACTACTGTTTTTTTCTAAAAGAAAAAAAAAATTGAAAACCTGGGTTGATGGAAGATAGTATAAAAACATTATATGATATCTGAAATCTACTTTTTTAATCATTACAGTATTTCTGGAGTATTTTATTACGCTATTCAGATTTATGTTATTTCATTTAAATATTTTAAAATAAACGGACTGGAAGAAATTTATTAATGAGCCTACGGTTATTAGTGGATATCATGAACTTAATAGGAATTTAAGAAAAAAATAAATCTAAAGGAAAACAAAATATATAATTAGTTGGGCTGGGATTTAATTTAATTATATTTGCTTAGGAAATATATGGAATCTTATATGTGAGGTTTATTATTATTTAAACAGTATTCGAGAATGAATAGATTTACGTTTGGTCAATGTGTTTTTGAAAGTCAAAGGGACACTGCTATAATGATGCGATATCAATGAAATCCATTGACCTACAGAAGACTGAGAGGTAGCAGCCCAAAGACTACTAGAGCACCCTAGCGGCCAGTGACAGGAGCCCAGAACTCGGAGGACCTCAAAGGCCATTGACGCAGAGAGAATTGTGTGAGGAGGGACCGAGAAGACTGGGACCGGTAGGTGGGTAAAAAGAGAACGCGGGCCCCTGTTGCCGGATCCTCCGTCTCCTCGCATCTTCTACGTCGGGGTGGTCACCCTTCCTGGTCATCTCATCTACTGTCATGTCACCCCCCGGGTCATCCCGTCTACTGCCTTGACACTACCTTCGAGGTGGAAGATAGTCGCACCATCGTTGATTCTGGTCTTTGGAATGTACTTGATGGAAGGCAGAACGGTACACACTTGTCAAGCCACATACGGTTCTTGATTTGTATTCAATAATTTACCTAATCCACTTATAGATATAATTATGTTAACTATTGTTGATCGAGTACCTTAATTTACAAAATGATTTTTTATTATTATATAATCACTGCAAAACATACAATATTCTGCACATCACCTTTAGACTAAATTATTTATGACTTCCATTGACAAGGTAGGTTATCCGTCGAGGGTCATGTACAAGTTGAGAGGTTACATTTTACAAGAATTCTCTAAAGTCATACTTCATCTCATAAAACAGGGTTCTGGAGTTCATAATATGTCTATTATAATATTAATACTAACCAAGGGTTAGCACTCGCTAGTTTTTTATTTGTGATCCTCACTAGGTTGTAGCTGGTTCTGGGAAATATGCAAATAACTTTCAGTATTATATGAATAACATTTTGTTAGAAATTATTCAATTTAATTAGATTCAAATAACAATTTATTTATAAAAGATAGTGCTATATAACTGGAGGTGTCAATTACTCTGTTACGGATACTTAACTACTGTACTGCCTATTATTTCGACAAAACAAATATCCGTTCAACGCCTTGAAAATGCTCATTTTACCCAACAAATACCCACATCTTTGCCCACTGTTGGATTATCGTTTACAGTACAAGTGATGTCAGTGAATCAACTCTCACGTTAACTATCACATGTTGCCTTGACAGAGAACTATCGTATATTTTCCGTTATAAAAGTGTTAACCACAACTATGTGTAACTATTTGACAGTCACATTCATGACATTCACAGTAATGTCACACTAGGTCTGGCGTGAACATTAATAGTAATGTCAATGGATTAACAGTTACATTAACTCTTACGTTTAAGTCTCATATGTAAACCCCTTGATGGAGAACTGTTGCTACATATTAATTTTATCAAATGTAATGATGATAGGCAGGAAATAATTGTTCTTATGTATTTACCCAAAAAACTTAAAATTGTATCAGCCTCAAGCCCCAAAAATTAATCCTAACGGGGACCCAAAAACAAATCCATTACGAACCCCAAAAACAGATTTTATCAAGAACTAAAAATTGTGGCGAACATTGCCATGCTTAGTGTTATACCTCCCACGTGACCTACAATCGCAACAACAAGGTAGTTGTCACGTGAGATGTGACTTACGACCGATAATGGTTAATATAGTCATATTATCATCTTCTTATTATTACACTTATACATTTTATAATATTATTACTATATCGAAATAATAGATTTTTGGAAAAAAATTATGTCGTTAATTTATAATACCCATTTTTACACAATGGGCCCACTGGCTCCGGCTCCAGGGCCCCTCTGTATAATGACACAATCATGATAAGTGATGGATAATAGTGTAAGATAAATTGAAATTTAAAGCTTTAAAATTAAATAAAACAGTGACAAAATAGATCAATTTGACTAAAATTATTAGACTTGAGCAGAATATCCCGCAAAAACCTTTAATAGTCGGATGTGAAGTATACATTTATAGTTAAGAATGTCCTTGAGAATAGCCTAGTTGCCCGAAACGTTAGTTAATTAAAACATTAATAAGGAGTGTTTGAGACTGAAATGTATACATTTTATTTTATTTAAACAATATTAGGTATGTTTAAATTTTAAATTAGGTCTGTTCAAATTGATAGATAAAAGTTCAATGTAAAAATAAGAGCAATGTAAAAATAAAATAAATGATGTAAGACAAAGAAATGTTCGTACTGTCTGCCACAGTGTCATAAGAATGCCAATTTTACTGATAACAGCTTGATAATCTCTGACTGATTGAAGTTTTCGTGTTCAAACTGAATCAAAACTTATTATAAGATGATTAAAGATCTGATGAACATAACGAATTGATAACACTAATTTCATCAGTGGTTACAAAAAAAAAAAAAATTGAACTTACTTTAAAACTGAAAAAACTTCTGCTTACAATATAATTCTTATCATGGGACCGACAGCTACTTCTTGAAGCAATCCATTAAAATACTAACGATACCTTTCTTTATGCGTTAAAGTTTCTTTTTTTTTAATTTTAATTTAAAAATGCACACAATTTAAAAAAGCTTAACCTGGAACTATTTATATTTTTTATTCTGTTAAAATGTATTAATTGGTGTATGTACAATTTTTAGGTAAAAAAAGGTTTATTTTGGAACTCAACGTCTCCAATATGAATAACATTATGGCATATAAGACAGTTATTATCAGAAAAAAAGAAATATCGTAAATTTTATATCAGCACTAGAAAAATTAAAACATTCAGACACAAAAAACATTAATCATAAATAAAAAATAAAGAAAAACTTCTATAAAGTAAAAATATAATCGTAAAAGATAGAGACAGATATTAGGAAGCAATTCTGCTTATCCTGACATAAATGTAAACCAGAGATGGCATTTCTCATATCAATATATCTAAGGAAAAGAAATAGTAACCTAATAGGGATAGTGCATCACTTCCCCCAGGGCAGTTGAAAATATACCAACCCCACAATTAAGTTAAATTCTAAAGTTATATATTGTGCAATATATATTCATACGTTTTATATTGTGCAATATATATTCATACATTATATATTGAGCAATATATATTCATAAGTTATCACCCAGTTAGCGGGCACCAATTTAAGTTTTTTTTTTTTATTAAAATGAGTTTTAATAAAGTGGTCAATAATAAATGGGACTTAAATGATTGTAGCTTCTCTCCGGTGACAGATACTGACCTTCATTACGCTTGACCTGACATTCCTATTGTAGTTTCAGGAAAGAAAATCCGATAGTGACAGTAACTATCATAAAATCATGAGGTTTGCTGCGACTGTTTATATTTTCGTTGTGAAGTGTATACGAACTTTAGCGTAATATAAGGTGAACTGCCCTAACATATACTGTCACGTTATACCCAGTGAGACAGTACTGTCGTGATAGTAAATGTTTTCACGACACTAGTTTTACCACCGTACTACATGACAATAAGTGTTATCGTGACACGTTCAACATTTGCAGTCACCGCTGTAGCTGTAAATTGTCACGGTGTAAGTTGGGTGTAACGGAGGAGTAGCTCACTGCCACTACCAGTACAATTAACAATCGCACTCGACCTAGTGTGACAAAACTACAATGACAGTAACTATCAAACAGTTTACACAATGCTACCGGTCGTTGGCCAATTAGCTCCAAAACGTATTTAATTTTTTTTTTTAATTCAAATTTATTAACATTAAAAAAAAATAAAAATTTGTATCGGTACAACTCATGAATGGTCAGGGGTTCAATACTTTGTCAGGAGGTACTGTTACTAAAACAACGGTTGTGCAAGGAGGTGATTTGGTCAGAATAATAGAAGATTTTTACCCAATTAAGGGTACTCAATTTAAGAGGCTGGGTGGACCCCAAGGAGGGCTACAGAATCCACAAGAAGTGACTCATGGCTACAGTGTCATAGAAAACAATTTTCTGCCCTGCCAGATTCGAACTCGGGTCGTTGGAGTTAGTAGTCATGTGCCTTACTCTGGGACTACCCACGCTCCCCAAATTTATTAACATAGCAATAAAGCTGTTCATTAATTGAGTAATCGTTTTAAATTTAAATTATTTCATAAAATTATTCATTAATTATAAAAATAAAAATTTCTCAGTAACTATTACTCTCAAATTTATTGAAAAAGATAAATAAAGGTTTTGAAAATTGCTGGTTTGGTGTTGGCACAGTGGCGCTAATAATCAGTGAATGTCAATTTTATGTTAAATTTATTTAAAATAATTATATGCAATAAATTGCTTTCATTCATTCATAAGTTAAATCATTTTGATAAAAACTGAAAGAAATTCAAATCAAATCTACACAAATAATACCAACTAGACATTTAGTATTAGTCAATATTTAATTGCTTACGAATTAAATTTAATTTTTTTATTAGAAGCTATGAATAAACATAGGACAAATTGGTTTTATGATTCGTATTGATAAAAATTAATTATTTTCCGATATAAAAATAAAAATAAATAAGGTCCACTGCAAGAGTATTTAAATACCATATAAATGTTAAATTGGAAGAGCTGTAGGCTATCAGGAAAGTTGGATGAAAAAAAAAATGCAGCGACAGAAATGCATTTAATTGTTGCAATAAATTAAAGCAAACTTGTCAGCCTTGCAAAAATTTACCCTTTGCAGGTGTCATCGTTTATTTTGTCTTTATCGATGCATCGATACGGTGAAGGGAGCTATATATTAGAGTAGGATGATTGGGCATTAAATTAATTTTTGTTTTTGCATCTACAATGTAATGCTGTAATATGCAATAATACAATTTGCAGATTTTTCTTCCTTTATAATCTTAATGCCTTTCATTTTAACTTATGTTTTTTTTCATGTTAAAAATAAATTAATGACAATAAGAAAAAAGAAATAATCGATCAGATGACATTTTTACAAAATATTTCCAGGTTGAAAACACGTTATCCGAAAATAAGAGCAGTAATAAAGACATGTTATAGATCGCAAGAAAGCCAAAGGTTTTAGAAAAAAAAAATTTACACAAAAAGTTGTAAAAGGTAATGAAGAAAGATGAAAACAAATAAATAAGAGGTACGTTCTAATATCATTATGATTTTGCGGGGAGAGGGAGGGGGGCGTTAAGTGTGTCAGTCATTTCTGTCACACTCATAGTTATTAAAAAATCCATATTTTAATATAGGTTATATATTAATTTAGGCATAAAAGATAATGAACAACATCCTGCTATATCGGATATCTCAGTGTCACGAGAATTTATTAGGTGACTACCAAGTAAGATCCAGAAGATGAAAGATCACGCTAGACCAGATCTCCTTCCTGAAATGGATACTCAAAAAATGAAGGGAAAGGATGTAGGCGGGAGTTACAATATTGGTCCAGAAGCTGCTAGCCGAGGATATCATTTATATACGAATATTTTGACGATATAATAACCACAATACCAACCAAGAATAAAGAGAAAGAAATATTTTTAAGTGAATTTAACAATTATTTCCACAGATTATATTTTCCCATAGAATATGAAATATAAAATACAAAAATAACATTTTTAGATCAATTTTTAATTTTAGAAATTCGAATAGGGAAGCAGAAACAAAATTGTGGCAAAAATTCATCCACTCTGGAAGATTTACACATTATACAAGCCAATGTCCAAAGAGATATAAAATCAACACCACTAAAAATTTAATAACGCGGGCGAAAAAAAAATAGCTAAGCTAATTCGGAAAATGATGAAACCGAAGTCACTTAATAGGCAAAATGAAAATTGCAGGTAGTTATTTGGTCAATAAAAATCAATTATTAAGAATTTAATAATCCTTTGACTGGAAGAATCTTAAGGTATTAACTTGAATTAGTGAATGAAAACAATTTCTTCCTTATTACAATATAATAATTTATTTCTAAATTCCTTTTAAATAAGGATTTAATAGTAATAAAAACTGATAAAACTAAAAAAATAGCAATTATGTATCGTAATGAATATATAAATAAAATGGAGAACATCCTTAATGAAAAACATACATATAAAAGATTGCGAAATGATCCTTTTAAAGAACTAATAAACAAAATTAATGTTTACATTGATAAATTATTTAAAAAAGGGTATATAGATAAAAGAACAAAAAATAAATTACAAGTTACAGATTATACAGTTCCAAGGATCCATGGATTACTGAAATCTCATAAGGAAACTTTAGAACTTAGACCCATTATCAATAATATAAACGGACCCACAGAAGCTTTATCTAAATATTTAAACCCCATGTTAAATCAATTCAATAGATCTAATGAGTATGACGTTATTAATGCAATTGAAATAAAAAAGTTCTTAAATAACATAAATTTTGATACAGATAAAGATGAAATATTTAGCTTAGATGTAAAGTCCCTCTTTACAAGCATCCCAGTGGAAGAATGCATTAGGTTA